>NW_027461704.1:736295-818795 GCF_050947455.1 Rhinoderma darwinii
TAGTTGTCATGGAGGGTTGTAGTAGTTGTCCTAGCACTGACATCTACGTCCCTTTCAATCAGCAAACGATGATGATGAGTCTTCTGATTTACCAAAATTTTGGCCAAGAAAAGATCGTCCTCGACCAAGTAATGACCTCCTCCTATACCTCTGCCTGACAGTGTGGGAGGGGCACTGACACCCCGGAATCTGAAGACAGAGAAACCCTCGGCAGAACCTTGAACTCTTCACTGTTCCCGGGGTCTCTGTCTGGAATCGCTGCCCACATCCTGAGATCCTCCTTTAGGACATGCCAATGGCTCCAGCTTAGCTGCACTGTATATCGGAGACTGAAGTAGTCAGAACACCACCTCCTGTATTATCAGAGACTCAGGCTACTGGTCCGTCCCTCCTCCATGCTTTACACTGCCACTCTGCTAGTTTAGACCGGAGTCTGCATCATCACAAACACAGCAGGTCGCCAGTACATGGAGAGATGATTTCTATTACATCAAGCACAGAAGATTATAAACTACAAGAACCTAAATCACCAGTGAGAAAAAAGATTATCAGGAAACGGGTGCACATAGATGAAGGGGAGGAGTCTCAATAAGGGGAGGAGCCACAATAAAAGATATAATGCCCATCGGCTTTAATAGAAAGAGGGAAGCAGACATTGATCTTCATGGGGACATCTTCCCTACTTGGTGACGAGCTGGCTGGTTGGGTTGAGGGTCTCCTGAATATGTCCCTGGATTGGCTGTTGGTGGACCTGGATTGGCTGTTGGTGGACCTGGAGGTCTCATCAGTTCCTGATTTGTCTCTTAATTATCTGAGGGATTTTATCCGGCTGAATGGTCCATTGTAATTCCAAAGCTTCTCACTAGGATTCTGCTTGTGGAGAGCCAGCAAGAGGGTGGAGCAGTGTGAAGGCAATGCCCCCTGGGAAAATATACCGGCAGCTTCCTCCAGAAGAACTCTTTCCACAAGCCAATGTAGACACCCCGGATGAGGTCTCCTTCCTCCTGGAGGACCGCTATATGAGAATCTTCCTGTACATTGGATGTGCTGAAGCTCAAGAGCGCCGTCTACTGACCATGATTCAGCAGAGAGTGATCGTTCTAGATCAGATCATCCCACCGGACAAAGCTGTTGGAAGAATGAGTTGGGCCCTTCACTGGAGGATCCTTGAGGACCCATCTTCCGTGAGTCACCTCCTCACATAGACATGAAGCCAGAGCTGGAACCTGAGGGGAGAGATGGTCGGGATTAATGGATGCTCGGTGGCCATATTTATCTAAACCATCTAGTTAGATACGACCATGAACTGGTGTACAATACACGGCATCAATCATATACATACTGCAGGATACACCAGAGGACCCCACAAGCTCCGGACAAAGGGCCTTCATCTTAAATAAGTGGACTCTTTACTGTGCTGAGTCACTACTGATTGAGGTTCCAGGCTCCTAAACCCTTATGACAACACCTCCTGTCTTCGTGTCCAGGCAATTCAGCATTGTCATAGTCTTGACGGAACTGTCCTTGTGTGATATAGGGGACGTTCACCGCCTGACGCTCTGGACGTTGCGTTCTTGCGACCACAGAGCAGACTCCTCATTACTACACGAATGGTCAATGAAGCCCATCAGCTCCTTGACTAACCGGGACAACCAGGGGTCTGTGGATAAGGCAGATGGGGACATGATGGGGATTTCCCAGAGGTGGACGATTATATAACAACACAGATGGTCATAACTACTGTTCATTATGAGAGGGCACAGGTACCTGCCGCCAGGTGAGCTGTCTGCTGCCGCCAATGTCACACCTCATCCGCATGGTGGTTGGCCACTCCTACACCATCCCCCTCCCCCACAGCAATGTCCACACTATATCTCACTAGTACGCGGGCTGTTACCTTAGGGACAGGGCACACAGCGGCCTTCTATGAGGTCTCACATGGAGTTAGGGTTATATTTAATTTGGTTTTCGCTCGGAGATCGGATATGACAAAAAGAGAAAACACTCAGGGTAACGCACCTAATTCTTGGGGGACCCTTGTCCTATATGACCCCATGTAAGATCAGATACAATGTTCAGAAAGACAGTGGCTTAAGGTTTGGTATATTTCTGTAGGTGTTGGTATATTTCTGTAGGGTTTGTTATGTTTCTGGAGGGTTTGGTATGTTTCTGTAGGGTTTGGTATATTTCTGTAGGGTTTGGTATGTTTCTGTAGGGTTTGGTATATTTCTGTAGGGTTTGGTATGTTTCTGGAGGGTTTGATATGTTTCTGTAGGGTTTGGTATGTTTCTGTAGGGTTGGTATATTTCTGTAGGGTTTGGTATATTTCTGTAGGGTTGGTATATTTCTGTAGGGTTTGGTATATTTCTGTAGGGTTTGGTATGTTTCTGTAGGGTTTGGTATATTTCTGTAGGGTTTGGTATGTTTCTGTAGGGTTTGGTATATTTCTGTAGGGTTTGGTATATTTCTGTAGGTGTTGGTATGTTTCTGTAGGGTTTGGTATATTTCTGTAGGGTTTGGTATGTTTCTGGAGGGTTTGATATGTTTCTGTAGGGTTTGGTATGTTTCTGGAGGGTTTGATATGTTTCTGTAGGGTTTGGTATATTTCTGTAGGGTTTGTTATGTTTCTGTAGGGTTTGGTATATTTCTGTAAGGTTTGGTATATTTCTGTAGGGTTTGGTATATCTCTGTAGGGTTTGGTATATTTCTGTAGGGTTTGGTATGTTTCTGTAGGGTTTGGTATGTTTCTGTAAGGTTTGGTATATTTCTGTAGGGTTTGGTATATCTCTGTAGGGTTTGGTATGTTTCTGTAGGGTTGGTATATTTCTGTAGGGTTTGGTATATTTCTGTAGGGTTTGGTATGTTTCTGTAGGGTTTGGTATGTTTCTGTAGGTGTTGGTATATTTCTGTAGGGTTTGGTATATTTCTGTAGGGTTTGGTATATTACTGTAGGGTTGGTATATTTCTGTAGGGTTTGGTATATTTCTGTAGGTGTTGGTATATTTCTGTAGGGTTTGGTATATTTCTGTAGGGTTGGGTATATTTCTGTAGGGTTTGGTATATTTCTGTAGGGTTTGGTATATTTCTGTAGGGTTTGGTATATTTCTGGAGGGTTTGGTATGTTTCTGTAGGGTTTGGTATGTTTCTGTAGGGTTTGGTATATTTCTGGAGGGTTTGGTATGTTTCTGGAGGGTTTGGTATATTTCTGTAGGGTTTGGTATGTTTCTGTAGGGTTTGGTATGTTTCTGTAGGGTTTGGTATGTTTCTGTAAGGTTTGGTATATTTCTGTAGGGTTTGGTATATCTTTGTAGGGTTTGGTATATTTCTGTAGGGTTTGGTATGTTTCTGTAGGGTTTGGTATGTTTCTGTAGGGTTTGGTATATTACTGTAGGGTTGGTATATTTCTGTAGGGTTTGGTATATTTCTGTAGGTGTTGGTATATTTCTGTAGGGTTTGGTATATTTCTGTAGGGTTTGGTATGTTTCTGTAGGGTTTGGTATGTTTCTGTAGGGTTTGGTATATTTCTGTAGGGTTTGGTATGTTTCTGTAGGGTTTGGTATATTTCTGTAGGGTTTGGTATATTTCTGTAGGGTTGGTATATTTCTGTAGGGTTTGGTATGTTTCTGTAGGGTTTGGTATATTTCTGTAGGGTTTGGTATGTTTCTGGAGGGTTTGATATGTTTCTGTAGGGTTTTGTATGTTTCTGGAGGGTTTGATATGTTTCTGTAGGGTTTGGTATATTTCTGTAGGGTTTGTTATGTTTCTGTAGGGTTTGGTATATTTCTGTAAGGTTTGGTATATTTCTGTAGGGTTTGGTATATCTCTGTAGGGTTTGGTATATTTCTGTAGGGTTTGGTATGTTTCTGTAGGGTTTGGTATGTTTCTGTAAGGTTTGGTATATTTCTGTAGGGTTTGGTATGTTTCTGTAGGGTTTGGTATGTTTCTGTAGGGTTTGGTATGTTTCTGTAGGGTTTGGTATGTTTCTGTAGGGTTTGGTATGTTTCTGTAGGGTTTGGTATGTTTCTGTAGGGTTTGGTATATTTCTGTAGGGTTGGGTATATTTCTGTAGGGTTTGGTATATTTCTGTAGGTGTTGGTATATTTCTGTAGGGTTTGGTATATTTCTGTAGGGTTTGGTATGTTTCTGGAGGGTTTGATATGTTTCTGTAGGGTTTGGTATGTTTCTGGAGGGTTTGATATGTTTCTGTAGGGTTTGTTAAGTTTCTGTAGGGTTTGGTATATTTCTGTAAGGTTTGGTATATTTCTGTAGGGTTTGGTATATCTCTGTAGGGTTTGGTATATTTCTGTAGGGTTTGGTATGTTTCTGTAGGGTTTGGTATGTTTCTGTAAGGTTTGGTATATTTCTGTAGGGTTTGGTATATCTCTGTAGGGTTTGGTATGTTTCTGTAGGGTTGGTATATTTCTGTAGGGTTTGGTATATTTCTGTAGGGTTTGGTATGTTTCTGTAGGGTTTGGTATATTTCTGGAGGGTTTGGTATGTTTCTGTAGGGTTTGGTATGTTTCTGTAGGTGTTGGTATATTTCTGTAGGGTTTGGTATATTTCTGTAGGGTTTGGTATATTACTGTAGGGTTGGTATATTTCTGTAGGGTTTGGTATATTTCTGTAGGTGTTGGTATATTTCTGTAGGGTTTGGTATATTTCTGTAGGGTTGGGTATATTTCTGTAGGGTTTGGTATATTTCTGTAGGGTTTGGTATATTTCTGTAGGGTTTGGTATATTTCTGGAGGGTTTGGTATGTTTCTGGAGGGTTTGGTATGTTTCTGTAGGGTTTGGTATATTTCTGTAGGGTTTGGTATGTTTCTGTAGGGTTTGGTATATCTCTGTAGGGTTTGGTATATCTCTGTAGGGTTTGGTATGTTTCTGTAGGGTTTGGTATGTTTCTGGAGGGTTTGGTATATTTCTGTAGGGTTTGGTATGTTTCTGTAGGGTTTGGTATATTTCTGTAGGGTTTGGTATATTTCTGTAGGGTTTGGTATGTTTCTGTAGGGTTTGGTATATTTCTGTAGGGTGTGGTATATTTCTGTAGGGTTTGGTATGTTTCTGGAGGGTTTGATATGTTTCTGTAGGGTTTGGTATGTTTCTGGAGGGTTTGATATGTTTCTGTAGGGTTTGGTATATTTCTGTAGGGTTTGTTATGTTTCTGTAGGGTTTGGTATATTTCTGTAAGGTTTGGTATATTTCTGTAGGGTTTGGTATATCTTTGTAGGGTTTGGTATATTTCTGTAGGGTTTGGTATGTTTCTGTAGGGTTTGGTATATTTCTGGAGGGTTTGGTATATTTCTGTAGGGTTTGGTATATTTCTGTAGGGTTTGTTATGTTTCTGTAGGGTTTGGTATATTTCTGTAAGGTTTGGTATATTTCTGTAGGGTTTGGTATATTTCTGTAGGTGTTGGTATATTTCTGTAGGGTTTGGTATATTTCTGTAGGGTTGGGTATATTTCTGTAGGGTTTGGTATATTTCTGTAGGGTTTGGTATATTTCTGTAGGGTTTGGTATATTTCTGGAGGGTTTGGTATGTTTCTGGAGGGTTTGGTATGTTTCTGTAGGGTTTGGTATATTTCTGTAGGGTTTGGTATGTTTCTGTAGGGTTTGGTATATCTCTGTAGGGTTTGGTATATCTCTGTAGGGTTTGGTATGTTTCTGTAGGGTTTGGTATGTTTCTGGAGGGTTTGGTATATTTCTGTAGGGTTTGGTATGTTTCTGTAGGGTTTGGTATATTTCTGTAGGGTTTGGTATATTTTCTGTAGGGTTTGGTATGTTTCTGTAGGGTTTGGTATATTTCTGTAGGGTGTGGTATATTTCTGTAGGGTTTGGTATGTTTCTGGAGGGTTTGATATGTTTCTGTAGGGTTTGGTATGTTTCTGGAGGGTTTGATATGTTCTGTAGGGTTTGGTATATTTCTGTAGGGTTTGTTATGTTTCTGTAGGGTTTGGTATATTTCTGTAAGGTTTGGTATATTTCTGTAGGGTTTGGTATATCTTTGTAGGGTTTGGTATATTTCTGTAGGGTTTGGTATGTTTCTGTAGGGTTTGGTATATTTCTGGAGGGTTTGGTATATTTCTGTAGGGTTTGGTATATTTCTGTAGGGTTTGTTATGTTTCTGTAGGGTTTGGTATATTTCTGTAAGGTTTGGTATATTTCTGTAGGGTTTGGTATATCTTTGTAGGGTTTGGTATATTTCTGTAGGGTTTGGTATGTTTCTGTAGGTTTGGTATATTTCTGTAGGGTTTGGTATGTTTCTGTAGGGTTTGGTATGTTTCTGTAGGGTTTGGTATATTTCTGTAGGGTTTGGTATGTTTCTGGAGGTTTTGGTATGTTTCTGTAGGGATTGGTATATTACTGTAGGGTTGGTATATTTCTGTAGGGTTTGGTATATTTCTGTAGGTGTTGGTATATTTCAGTAGGGTTTGG
Source organism: Rhinoderma darwinii (assembly GCF_050947455.1). Classification (NCBI taxonomy): domain Eukaryota; kingdom Metazoa; phylum Chordata; class Amphibia; order Anura; family Rhinodermatidae; genus Rhinoderma; species Rhinoderma darwinii. The sequence continues at coordinate 742,728 of NW_027461704.1, forward strand.
TATATTTCTATAGGGTTTGGTATATTTCTGTAGGGTTTGGTATATTTCTGGAGGGTTTGGTATGTTTCTGTAGGGTTTGGTATATTTCTGTAGGGTTTGGTATGTTCTGTAGGGATTGGTATGTTTCTGTAGGGTTTGGTATGTTTCTGTAGGGGTTGGTATATTTCTGTAGGGTTGGTATATTTCTGTAGGGTTTGGTATATTTCTGTAGGGTTCGGTATATTTCTGTAGGGTTTGGTATGTTTCTGTAGGGGTTGGTATATTTCTGTAGGGTTTGGTATATTTCTGTAGGGTTTGGTATATTTCTGTAGGGTTTGGTATATTTCTGTAGGGTTTGGTATATTTCTGGAGGGTTTGGTATATTTCTGGAGGGTTTGGTATGTTTCTGGAGGGTTTGGTATGTTTCTGTAGGGATTGGTATATTACCGTAGGGTTTGGTATATTTCTGTAGGGTTTGGTATATTTCTGGGGGGTTTGGTATATTTCTGGAGGGTTTGGTATATTTCTGGAGGTTTGGTATGTTCTGGGATGGTTTGGTATGTTTCTGTGGGTTCGGTATATTTCTGTAGGGTTCGGTATGTTTCTGTAGGGTTTGGTATATTTCTAGTAGGGTTTGGTATATTTCTGTAGGGTTTGGTATATTTCTGTAGGTTTGGTATATTTCTGTAGGGTTTGGTATATCTCTGTAGGGTTTGGTATGTTTCTGGGGGGTTTGGTATATTTCTGTAGGTTTTGGTATATTTCTGTAGGGTTTGGTATGTTTCTGTAGGGTTTGGTATGTTTCTGTAGGGTTTGGTATGTTTCTGGAGGGTTTGGTATATTTCTGTAGGGTTTGGTATGTTTCTGTAGGTTTGGTATGTTTCTGTAGGGTTTGGTATGTTTCTGTAGGGTTTGGTATATTTCTGTAGGGTTTGGTATATTTCTGTAGGGTTTGGTATGTTTCTGTAGGGTTTGGTATGTTTCTGTAGGGTTTGGTATGTTTCTGGAGGGTTTGGTATGTTTCTGGAGGGTTTGGTATGTTTCTGTAGGGTTTGGTATATTTCTGTAGGGTTTGGTATGTTTCTGTAGGGTTTGGTATGTTTCTGTAGGGTTTGTGTATGTTCCTGTAAGGTTTGGTATATTTCTGTAGGTTTTGGTATATTTCTGTAGGGTTTGGTATGTTTCTGGAGGGTTTGGTATATTTCTATAGGGTTTGGTATATTTCTGTAGGGTTTGGTATATTTCTGTAGGGTTTGGTATATTTCTGGAGTGTTTGGTATATTTCTGTAGGGTTTGGTATGTTTCTGTAGGGTTTGGTATATCTCTGTAGGGTTTGGTATGTCTCTGTAGGGTTTGGAATGTTTCTGTAGGGTTTGGTATGTTTCTGTAAGGTTTGGTATATTTCTGTAGGTTTTGGTATATTTCTGTAGGGTTTGGTATATTTCTATAGGGTTTGGTATATTTCTGGAGGGTTTGGTATGTTTCTGTAGGGTTTGGTATATTTCTGTCAGGTTTGGTATGTTTCTGGAGGGTTTGGTATATTTCTGTAGGGTTTGGTATGTTTCTGTAGGGTTTGGTATATCTCTGTAGGGTTGGTATATTTCTGTAGGGTTGGTATGTTTCTGTAGGGTTTGGTATATTTCTGGAGGGTTTGGTATATTTCTATAGGGTTTGGTATATTTCTATAAGGTTTGGTATATTTCTGTAGGGTTTGGTATATTTCTGTAGGGTTTGGTATATTTCTATAGGGTTTGGTATATTTCTGGAGGGTTTGGTATATTTCTGTAGGTGTTGGTATATTTCTGTAGGGTTTGGTATGTTTCTGTAGGGTTTGGTATGTTTCTGGAGGGTTTGATATGTTTCTGTAGGGTTTGGTATGTTTCTGGAGGGTTGATATGTTTCTGTAGGGTTTGTTATGTTTCTGTAGGGTTTGGTATATTTCTGTAAGGTTTGGTATATTCTGTAGGGTTTGGTATATCTCTGTAGGGTTGGTATATTTCTGTAGGGTTTGGTATGTTTCTGTAGGGTTTGGTATGTTTCTGTAAGGTTTGGTATATTTCTGTAGGGTTTGGTATATTTCTGTAGGGTTTGGTATATTACTGTAGGGTTGGTATATTCTGTAGGTTTGGTATATTTCTGTAGGTGTTGGTATATTTCTGTAGGGTTGGGTATATTTCTGTAGGTTTGTATATTTCTGTAGGGTTTGGTATATTTCTGTAGGGTTTGGTATATTTCTGGAGGGTTTGGTATGTTTCTGGAGGGTTTGGTATGTTTCTGTAGGGTTGGTATATTTCTGTAGGGTTTGGTATGTTTCTGTAGGGTTTGGTATATCTCTGTAGGGTTTGGTATATCTCTGTAGGGTTTGGTATATCTCTGTAGGGTTTGGTATGTTTCTGTAGGGTTTGGTATGTTTCTGGAGGGTTTGGTATATTTCTGTAGGGTTGGTATGTTTCTGTAGGGTTTGGTATATTTCTGTAGGGTTTGGTATATTTCTGTAGGGTTGGTATGTTTCTGTAGGGTTTGGTATATTTCTGTAGGGTGTGGTATATTTCTGTAGGGTTTGGTATGTTTCTGGAGGGTTTGATATGTTTCTGTAGGGTTTGGTATGTTTCTGGAGGGTTTGATATGTTTCTGTAGGGTTTGGTATATTTCTGTAGGGTTTGTTATGTTTCTGTAGGGTTTGGTATATTTCTGTAAGGTTTGGTATATTTCTGTAGGGTTTGGTATATCTTTGTAGGGTTTGGTATATTTCTGTAGGGTTTGGTATGTTTCTGTAGGGTTTGGTATATTCATGGAGGTTTGGTATATTTCTGGAGGGTTTGGTATATTTTCTGTAGGGTTTGGTATGTTTCTGTAGGGTTGGTATATTTCTGTAAGGTTTGGTATATTTCTGTAGGGTTTGGTATATCTTTGTAGGGTTTGGTATATTTCTGTAGGTTTGGTATGTTTCTGTAGGGTTTGGTATATTTCTGTAGGGTTTGGTATGTTTCTGTAGGGTTTGGTATGTTTCTGTAGGGTTTGGTATATTTCTGTAGGGTTTGGTATGTTTCTGGAGGTTTTGGTATGTTTCTGTAGGATTGGTATATTACTGTAGGGTTGGTATATTTCTGTAGGGTTTGGTATATTTCTGTAGGTGTTGGTATATTCTGTAGGGTTTGGTATATTTCTATAGGGTTTGGTATATTTCTGTAGGGTTTGGTATATTTCTGGAGGGTTTGGTATGTTTCTGTAGGGTTGGTATATTTCTGTAGGGTTTGGTATGTTTCTGTAGGGATTGGTATGTTTCTGTAGGGTTTGGTATGTTTCTGTAGGGGTTGGTATATTTCTGTAGGGTTTGGTATATTTCTGTAGGGTTTGGTATATTTCTGTAGGGTTCGGTATATTTCTGTAGGGTTTGGTATGTTTCTGTAGGGGTTGGTATATTTCTGTAGGGTTTGGTATATTTCTGTAGGGTTTGGTATATTTCTGTAGGGTTTGGTATATTTCTGTAGGGTTTGGTATATTTCTGGAGGGTTTGGTATATTTCTGGAGGGTTTGGTATGTTTCTGGAGGGTTTGGTATGTTTCTGTAGTGATTGGTTATTACCGTAGGGTTTGGTATATTTCTGTAGGGTTTGGTATATTTCTGGGGGGTTTGGTATATTTCTGGAGGGTTTGGTATATTTCTGGAGGGTTTGGTATGTTTCTGGATGGTTTGGTATGTTTCTGTGGGGTTCGGTATATTTCTGTAGGGTTCGGTATGTTTCTGTAGGGTTTGGTATATTTCTGTAGGGTTTGGTATATTTCTGTAGGGTTGGGTATATTTCTGTAGGGTTTGGTATATTTCTGTAGGGTTTGGTATATTTCTGTAGGGTTTGGTATATCTCTGTAGGGTTTGGTATGTTTCTGGGGGGTTTGGTATATTTCTGTAGGTTTGGTATATTTCTGTAGGGTTTGGTATGTTTCTGTAGGGTTTGGTATGTTTCTGTAGGGTTTGGTATGTTTCTGTAGGGTTTGTATATTTCTGTAGGGTTTGGTATGTTTCTGTAGGGTTTGGTATGTTTCTGTAGGGTTTGGTATGTTTCTGTAGTGTTTGGTATGTTTCTGGAGGGTTTGGTATGTTTCTGGAGGGTTTGGTATGTTTCTGTAGGGTTTGGTATATTTCTGTAGGGTTTGTATATTTCTGTAGGGTTTGGTATATTTCTGTAGGGTTTGGTATGTTTCTGTAGGGTTTGGTATGTTTCTGTAGGTTTGGTATGTTTCTGTAGGGTTTGGTATGTTTCTGGAGGGTTTGGTATGTTTCTGTAGGGTTTGGTATATTTCTGTAGGGTTTGGTATGTTTCTGTAGGGTTTGGTATGTTTCTGTAGGGTTTGGTATGTTCCTGTAAGGTTTGGTATATTTCTGTAGGTTTTGGTATATTTCTGTAGGGTTTGGTATGTTTCTGGAGGGTTTGGTATATTTCTATAGGGTTTGGTATATTTCTGTAGGGTTTGGTATATTTCTGTAGGGTTTGGTATATTTCTGGAGTGTTTGTATATTTCTGTAGGGTTGGTATGTTTCTGTAGGGTTTGGTATATCTCTGTAGGGTTTGGTATGTCTCTGTAGGGTTTGGAATGTTTCTGTAGGGTTTGGTATGTTTCTGTAAGGTTTGGTATATTTCTGTAGGTTTTGGTATATTTCTGTAGGGTTTGGTATATTTCTATAGGGTTGGTATATTCTGGAGGGTTTGGTATGTTTCTGTAGGGTTTGGTATATTTCTGTAAGGTTTGGTATGTTTCTGGAGGGTTTGGTATATTTCTGTAGGGTTTGGTATGTTTCTGTAGGGTTTGGTATATCTCTGTAGGGTTTGGTATATTTCTGTAGGGTTGGTATGTTCTGTAGGGTTTGGTATATTTCTGAGGGTTTGGTATATTTCTATAGGGTTTGGTATATTTCTATAAGGTTTGGTATATTTCTGTAGGGTTTGGTATATTTCTGTAGGGTTTGGTATATTTCTATAGGGTTTGGTATATTTCTGGAGGGTTTGGTTATTTCTATAGGGTTTTGTATATTTCTGGAGGGTTTGGTATATTTCTATAGGGTTTGGTATATTTCTGTAGGGTTTGGTATATTTCTGTAGGGTTTGGTATATTTCTGGAGGGTTGGTATGTTTCTGTAGGGTTTGGTATATTTCTGTAGGGTTTGGTATATTTCTGGAGGGTTTGGTATGTTTCTGGAGGGTTGTTATGTTTCTGTAGGGTTTGGTATATTTCTGTAGGGTTTGGTATATTTCTGTAGGGGTTTGGTATATTTCTGGAGGGTTTGGTATATTTCTATAGGGTTTGGTATATTTCTGGAGGGTTTGGTATATTTCTATAGGGTTTTGTATATTTCTGGAGGATTTGGTATATTTCTATAGGGTTTGGTATATTTCTGTAGGGTTTGGTATATTTCTGTAGGGTTTGGTATATTTCTGTAGGGTTTGGTATGTTTCTGTAGGGTTTGGTATATTTCTGTAGGGTTTGGTATATTTCTGGAGGGTTTGGTATATTTCTATAGGGTTTGGTATATTTCTGGAGGGTTTGGTATATTTCTATAGGGTTTTGTATATTTCTGGAGGGTTTGGTATATTTCTATAGGGTTTGGTATATTTCTATAGGGTTTGGTATATTTCTGTAGGGTTTGGTATGTCTCTGTAGGGTTTGGTATGTTTCTGTAGGGTTTGGTATATTTCTATAGGGTTTGGTATATTTCTGGAGGGTTTGGTATATTTCTGTAGGGTTTGGTATATTTCTATAGGGTTTGGTATATTTCTGGAGGGTTTGGTATATTTCTATAGGGTTTGGTATGTTTCTGGAGGGTTTGGTATGTTTCTGGAGGGTTTGGTATGTTTCTGGAGGGTTTGGTATATTTCTGGAGGGTTTGGTATATTTCTATAGGGTTTGGTATATTTCTATAGGGTTTGGTATATTTCTGTAGGGTTTGGTATGTCTCTGTAGGGTTTGGTATGTTTCTGTAGGGTTTGGTATGTCTCTGTAGGGTTTGGTATGTTTCTGTAGGGTTTGGTATATTTCTATAGGGTTTGGTATATTTTTGGAGGGTTTGGTATATTTCTATAGGGTTTGGTATATTTCTGGAGGGTTTGGTATATTTCTATAGGGTTTGGTATGTTTCTGGAGGGTTTGGTATGTTTCTGGAGGGTTTGGTATATTTCTGGAGGGTTTGGTATATTTCTATAGGGTTTGGTATATTTCTGGAGGGTTTGGTATATTTCTATAGGGTTTGGTATATTTCTGTAGGGTTTGGTATATTTCTATAGGGTTTGGTATATTTATGGAGGGTTTGGTATATTTCTATAGGGTTTGGTATATTTATGGAGGGTTTGGTATATTTCTATAGGGTTTGGTATATTTCTGGAGGGTTTGGTATATTTCTATAGGGTTTGGTATATTTCTGTAGGGTTTGGTATATTTCTATAGGGTTTGGTATATTTCTGGAGTGTTTGGTATATTTCTATAGGGTTTGGTATGTTTCTGTAGGGTTTGGTATATTTCTGTAGGGTTTGGTATGTTTCTGTAGGGTTTGTTATGTTTCTGGAGGGTTTGGTATATTTCTATAGGGTTTGGTATATTTATGGAGGGTTTGGTATATTTCTATAGGGTTTGGTATATTTCTGGAGGGTTTGGTATATTTCTATAGGGTTTGGTATATTTCTGTAGGGTTTGGTATATTTCTATAGGGTTTGGTATATTTCTGGAGTGTTTGGTATATTTCTATAGGGTTTGGTATGTTTCTATAGGGTTTGGTATATTTCTGTAGGGTTTGGTATGTTTCTGGAGGGTTTGGTATGTTTCTGTAGGGTTTGGTATATTTCTGTAGGGTTTGGTATATTTCTGTAGGGTTTGGTATGTTTCTGTAGGGTTTGGTATATTTCTGTAGGGTTTGGTATATTTCTATAGGGTTTGGTATGGTTCTGGAGGGTTTGGTATGTTTCTGGAGGGTTTGGTATGTTTCTGTAGGGTTTGGGTATATTTCTGTAGGGTTTGGTATATTTCTGTCAGGTTTGGTATATTTCTGGAGGGTTTGGTATATTTCTATAGGGTTTGGTATATTTATGGAGGGTTTGGTATATTTCTATAGGGTTTGGTATATTTATGGAGGGTTTGGTATATTTCTATAGGGTTTGGTATATTTATGGAGGGTTTGGTATATTTCTATAGGGTTTGGTATATTTATGGAGGGTTTGGTATATTTCTATAGGGTTTGGTATATTTCTGGAGGGTTTGGTATATTTCTATAGGGTTTGGTATATTTCTGTAGGGTTTGGTATATTTCTATAGGGTTTGGTATATTTCTGGAGTGTTTGGTATATTTCTATAGGGTTTGGTATGTTTCTGTAGGGTTTGGTATATTTCTGTAGGGTTTGGTATGTTTCTGTAGGGTTTGTTATGTTTCTGGAGGGTTTGGTATATTTCTATAGGGTTTGGTATATTTATGGAGGGTTTGGTATATTTCTATAGGGTTTGGTATATTTCTGGAGGGTTTGGTATATTTCTATAGGGTTTGGTATATTTCTGTAGGGTTTGGTATATTTCTATAGGGTTTGGTATATTTCTGGAGTGTTTGGTATATTTCTATAGGGTTTGGTATGTTTCTATAGGGTTTGGTATATTTCTGTAGGGTTTGGTATGTTTCTGGAGGGTTTGGTATGTTTCTGTAGGGTTTGGTATATTTCTGTAGGGTTTGGTATATTTCTGTAGGGTTTGGTATGTTTCTGTAGGGTTTGGTATATTTCTGTAGGGTTTGGTATATTTCTATAGGGTTTGGTATGGTTCTGGAGGGTTTGGTATGTTTCTGGAGGGTTTGGTATGTTTCTGTAGGGTTTGGGTATATTTCTGTAGGGTTTGGTATATTTCTGTCAGGTTTGGTATATTTCTGGAGGGTTTGGTATATTTCTGTAGGGGTTGTTATGTTTCTGTATAGTTGACACTCACATGCACTGGACCATCAGCTGGATCCTCTGTCTTTTGGAGTTGACTCTCCGATATGATCCGACTTAATTGAACTAGTGAAGAACCAGTAGCCACAATCAATGAGAAACATCCTGCGTGTTAGGAGACAATGGAGAACATTTATAAGAGAGGTCTATAGAAACCATGTAATAATCACAAGGACATTGACCTACAACCCTGTCATCATCACACATTATAACATTCGTGCCTTAAAGGGACGGTATCCAGTCTTCTGCATATTAAGCTTCATCATTGTATCCTGAAACCTTTCATTTTAAGATTTTATTGCCAAAAAATTATTGTTTACATTCAAAGGCTAAAAAAAACAGTCCTTCCCTTGTTCTGCTTACACAGCTGATGGGTTGTTACAATTGTATCCAGTCTGGACAATCCTCTATGGGATAACTTGTAACAAACACTCCGCTGTGTGATCAAGACTCGGTCAGAAGGTGTTTTTAGCCTCTCTATATAAGCAATGAATGGTCCCATACACTAACAGAAAGCAGAGGTTTTGAAAATGGTGACGAATTGAAACACAAAGGGGAAGATTTACAGCGCAAAATGTGTGAGAATTCTGGCACAAATTGTGTAAAATAAAAGTAACGTTCCCTTATTTTGTGTGTTAAAGACTTTTGACAGTTTTGAAAAGTCTCCAGATTTATTATTGGCGCAAAAAAACTGCAGTAAAAGTGCGCGAGCCAAGAGGTGGTGTAAGAAAGAGAAAGCGTAGGTGCAGTCACGGGAGCAGTTACGGGTGCAGTTACGGGTGCAGTTATGGGTGCAGTTACGGGAGCAGTTACGGGTGCAGTTACGGGAGCAGTTACGGGTGCAGTTACGGCAGCAGTTACGGGTGCAGTTACGGGAGCAGTTACGGGTGCAGTTACGGGTGCAGTTACGGGAGCAGTTACGGGTGCAGTTACGGGTGCAGTTACGGGTGCAGTTACGGGAGCAGTTACGGGTGCAGTTACGGGTGCAGTTACGGGTCCAGTTAAGGGAGCAGTTACGGGAGCAGTTACGGGTGCAGTTACGGGAGCAGTTACGGGTGCAGTTACGGGAGCAGTTACGGGAGCAGTTACGGGTGCAGTTACGGGTGCAGTTACGGGTGCAGTTACGGGAGCAGTTACGGGAGCAGTTACGGGTGCAGTTACGGGTGCAGTTACGGGAGCAGTTACGGGAGCAGTTACGGGTGCAGTTACGGGAGCAGTTACGGGAGCAGTTACGGGTGCAGTTACGGGTGCAGTTACGGGTGCAGTTACGGGAGCAGTTACGGCAGCAGTTACGGGTGCAGTTACGGGAGCAGTTACGGGTGCAGTTACGGGTGCAGTTACGGGAGCAGTTACGGGTGCAGTTACGGGTGCAGTTACGGGTGCAGTTACGGGAGCAGTTACGGGTGCAGTTACGGGTGCAGTTACGGGTCCAGTTAAGGGAGCAGTTACGGGAGCAGTTACGGGTGCAGTTACGGGAGCAGTTACGGGTGCAGTTACGGGAGCAGTTACGGGAGCAGTTACGGGTGCAGTTACGGGTGCAGTTACGGGTGCAGTTACGGGAGCAGTTACGGGAGCAGTTACGGGTGCAGTTACGGGAGCAGTTACGGGAGCAGTTACGGGTGCAGTTACGGGAGCAGTTACGGGAGCAGTTACGGGTGCAGTTACGGGTGCAGTTACGGGTGCAGTTACGGGAGCAGTTACGGGAGCAGTTACGGGTGCAGTTACGGCTGCAGTTACGGCTGCAGTTACGGCTGCAGTTATGGGAATAGTTATGGCTGCAGTTATGGGCACAGTTTCGGGTGTATTTTCTGTGTTTCTTGACAGGTAATCTAACCAGTGGGATGACAATGTTAAGAAGAGAGAAGCTGCAGGTTGGAGCTACACCCCATTCCCACTACAGCACGTGAGGGCTCCAGCGCTCCACCTGTATAACAGCCTAATAACACACTTCCCTGACACCTCTACCCTATAGCACCCCCCCCCCCCTGCGCTGCAGCTCCTCCACCCCTTCCCTCCTCCCCGCTGCAGCTCCTCCTCAGGACTCCTCCCCCTGTGGCTCCTCCACTCTCTGACGCTTCCCTATTGCAGCTCCTCCACCCAATGGCTCCTCCGCCCATGGGTCCGCCATCCCATGGATCCTTCTTGCTGCAGCTCCTCGACCCCATGACTCCTCCCCCTGTAGCTCCTCCACCCCATGACTCCTCCCCCTGTGGCCCCTACACTCTCTGACACTTCCCTATTGCAGCTCCTCCACCCAATGGCTCCTCTGCCCCATGGGTTCGCCATCCCATGGCTCCTTCTTGCTGCAGCTCCTCCACCCCATGAATCCTCTCCCTGTAGCTCCTCCACCCCATGACTCCTCCCCCTGTGGCCCCTACACTCTCTGACTCCACCCCATGGTTAATTTTCCTTGCAGACAATTCCTGGTTGACACCTTGGGAGTCATTTATTCAGAGAACATCCGTTTTCTCCCATATTTATAAAGACCTTGTGTAACGTTACGTGGTCCGGGTTGTGGCTTCCATGTGACACTGCAACTAAGTTATTAACATTGTTGCCACTTTTCTGTTTGTGGAGAAAGGCTCCGCACATTGTACCTGCCATGACCATATTCCTGGTGTACAATACATCTTGCAGCAAGACACTTCTATCTGTAAATGTCCTCCATATCACAGGCAGTTCTAGTGGGAGGAGCCTGCAAACAGCGCCCCAGATCTCAGCTTCCTGACCCTTTGTGAGTGTATCATCACCCTCATCATCCTCTGCAGCTTGTCACTATAATATGATATAATAATACAGGAGGACACTCAGCTGCATCGCTCTGTACGCTCTCGAGCCTCCAGACTTTCCAAATACTTAAAGATCCTTTGCCAGACACCGGACTCCATTCTGTGAGAAGAGACCCTGAAAAATGGAGGTGCAAATTATAAAGAAACAAGAAGAAGCATAAACCTGATAAAAACAGAGAGGACCAGACCGGCCTGAGTCCTGAACCTCCAGACTGTGACAGAATCATGATAATAATGTATATAAATTATACATATGGACTCAATGTACATATATACAGTAGAAGCGCAGCTATAGGGGGTGCAGAGGACTCAGTCACCCCTGGCCCTTGTTACCTTAGCAGTCCTCAAGACCCCTCTGCCACATAACACCATCATTATAAATACTTTCTGGATGGTCCGTAAAAAGAAAGGACTTTATTACAGTGTTCATAAAAAAATGTATGTATCCGTGATTTATTTATTATCAGGAGCATATAGAGCGCGTGCTGTCAGGAGCATATAGAGCGTGTACTGTCAGGAGCATATAGAGCGTGTACTGTCAGGAGCGTATAGAGCGTGTACAGTCAGGAGCGTATAGAGCGTGTACAGTCAGGAGCATATAGAGCGTGTACAGTCAGGAGCATATAGAGCGTGTACTGTCAGGAGCGTATAGAGCGTGTACAGTCAGGAGCGTATAGAGCGTGTACAGTCAGGAGCATATAGAGCGTGTACTGTCAGGAGCGTATAGAGCGTGTACAGTCAGGAGCATATAGAGCGTGTACTGTCAGGAGCGTATAGAGCGTGTACTGTCAGGAGCATATAGAGCGTGTACTGTCAGGAGCGTATAGAGCGTGTACAGTCAGGAGCGTATAGAGCGTGTACAGTCAGGAGCATATAGAGCGTGTACTGTCAGGAGCGTATAGAGCGTGTACAGTCAGGAGCGTATAGAGCGTGTACAGTCAGGAGCATATAGAGCGTGTACTGTCAGGAGCGTATAGAGCGTGTACTGTCAGGAGCGTATAGAGCGTGTACAGTCAGGAGCGTATAGAGCGTGTACAGTCAGGAGCATATAGAGCGTGTACAGTCAGGAGCATATAGAGCGTGTACTGTCAGGAGCGTATAGAGTGTGTACTGTCAGGAGCATATAGAGCGTGTACTGTCAGGAGCGTATAGAGCGTGTACAGTCAGGAGCGTATAGAGCGTGTACAGTCAGGAGCGTATAGAGCGTGTACAGTCAGGAGCGTATAGAGCGTGTACAGTCAGGAGCGTATAGAGCGTGTACTGTCAGGAGCGTATAGAGCGTGTACTGTCAGGAGCGTATAGAGCGTGTACAGTCAGGAGCGTATAGAGCGTGTACAGTCAGGAGCGTATAGAGCGTGTACAGTCAGGAGCGTATGGAGCGTGTACAGTCAGGAGCGTATGGAGCGTGTACAGTCATGAGCGTATAGAGCGTGTACAGTCAGGAGCGTATAGAGCGTGTACAGTCAGGAGCGTATAGAGCGTGTACAGTCAGGAGCGTATAGAGCGCGTGCTGTCAGGAGCGTATAGAGCGCGTGCTGTCAGGAGCGTATGGAGCGCGTACTGTCAGGAGCGTATAGAGCGCGTACTGTCAGGAGCGTGTAGAGCGCGTACTGTCCGGAGCGTATAGAGCGCGTACTGTCAGGAGCGTATAGAGCGCGTACTGTCAGGAGCGTATAGAGCGCGTACTGTCAGGAGCGTATAGAGCGCGTACTGTCAGGAGCGTATAGAGCGCGTACTGTCAGGAGCGTATAGAGCGCATATTGTCAGGGGGGTATAGAGCGCATACTGTCAGGAACGTATAGAGTGTGTACTGTCAGGAGCGTATAGAGCGTGTACAGTCAGGAGCGTATAGAGCGTGTACAGTCAGGAGCGTATAGAGCGTGTACTGTCAGGAGCGTATAGAGCGTGTACTGTCAGGAGCGTATAGAGCGTGTACTGTCAGGAGCGTATAGAGCGTGTACAGTCAGGAGCGTATAGAGCGTGTACAGTCAGGAGCGTATAGAGCGTGTACAGTCAGGAGCATATAGAGCGTGTACAGTCAGGAGCATATAAAGCGTGTACTGTCAGGAGCGTATAGAGCGTGTACAGTCAGGAGCGTATAGAGCGTGTACAGTCAGGAGCGTATAGAGCGTGTACAGTCAGGAGCATATAGAGCGTGTACTGTCAGGAGCGTATAGAGCGTGTACTGTCAGGAGCGTATAGAGCGTGTACAGTCAGGAGCGTATAGAGCGTGTACAGTCAGGAGCATATAGAGCGTGTACAGTCAGGAGCGTATAGAGCGTGTACAGTCAGGAGCGTATTGAGCGTGTACAGTCAGGAGCGTATAGAGCGTGTACAGTCAGGAGCGTATAGAGCGTGTACAGTCAGGAGCGTATAGAGCGTGTACAGTCAGGAGCGTATAGAGCGTGTACAGTCAGGAGCGTATAGAGCGTGTACAGTCAGGAGCGTATAGAGCGTGTACAGTCAGGAGCGTATAGAGCGCGTGCTGTCAGGAGCGTATGGAGCGCGTGCTGTCAGGAGCGTATGGAACGCGTACTGTCCGGAGCGTATGGAGCGCGTACTGTCCGGAGCGTATAGAGCGCATACTGTCAGGAGCGTATAGAGCGCGTACTGTCAGGAGCGTATAGAGCGCATACTGTCAGGAGCGTATAGAGCGCGTACTGTCAGGAGCGTATAGAGCGCGTACTGTCAGGGGGGTATAGAGCGCATACTGTCAGGAACGTATAGAGCGTGTACTGTCAGGAGCGTGTAGAGCGTGTACTGTCAGGAGCGTGTAGAGCGTGTACTGTCAGGAGCGTATAGAGCGTGTACTGTCAGGAGCGTATAGAGCGTGTACTGTCAGGAGCGTATATAGCGTGTACTGTCAGGAGCGTATAGAGCGCGTACTGTCAGGAGCGTATAGAGCGTATACTGTCAAGAGCGTAAAGAGCGTATAATGTCAGGAGTGTATATAGCGTGTACAGTCAGGAGCATATAGAGCGTGTACAGTCAGGAGCGTATAGAGTGCGTACTGTCAGGAGCATATAGAGCGTGTACAGTCAGGAGTGTATAGAGCGCGTACTGTCAGGAGGGTATAGAGCGCGTACTGTCAGGAGGGTATAGAGCGTGTACAGTCAGGAGCTTATAGAGCGCGTACTGTCAGGAGGGTATAGAGTGCGTACTGTCAGGAGGGTATAGAGCGTGTACTGTCAGGAGGGTATAGAGCGTGTACAGTCAGGAGCGTATAGAGCGCGTACTGTCAGGAAGGTATAGAGCGCGTACTGTCAGGAGCGTATAGAGCGCGTACAGTCAGGAGCGTATAGAGCGTGTACAGTCAGGAGCGTATTGAGCGTATACAGTCAGGAGCGTATATAGCGTGTACAGTCTGGAGCGTATAGAGCGTATACGGTCAGTAGCGTATACTGTCAGGAGCGTATAGAGCGTATGCTGCCAGGAGCGTATAGAACGTGTACAGTCAGGAGCGTGCAGAGCGTATACTGTCAGGAGCGTATAGAGCGTATACTGTCAGGAGCGTATACTGTCAGGAGCGTATAGAGCGTATACTGTCAGGAGCGTATGCTGCCAGGAGCGTATAGAGCGTATACTGTCAGGAGCGTATAGAGCGTATACTGTCAGGAGCGTATAGAGCGTATGCTGTCAGGAGCGTATATAGCGTATAATGTCAGGAGCGTATAGAGCGTATAATGTCAGGAGCGTATAGAGCGTATAATGTCAGGAGCGTATAATGTCAGGAGCGTATAATGTCAGGAGCGTATAGAGCGTATACTGTCAGGAGCGTATAATGTCAGGAGCGTATAGAGCGTATAATGTCAGGAGCGTATAGAGCGTATAATGTCAGGAGCGTATAGAGCGTATAATGTCAGGAGCGTATAGAGCGTGTGCTGTCAGGAGTGTATATAGTGTATACTGTCAGGAGTGTATAGAGCGTATAATGTCAGGAGCGTATAGAGCGTATAATGTCAGGAGCGTATAGAGCGTATAATGTCAGGAGCGTATAGAGCGTATAATGTCAGGAGCGTATAGAGCGTATAATGTCAGGAGCGTATAGAGCGTGTACTGTCAGGAGCGTATAGAGTGTGTACTGTCAGGAGCGTATAGAGCGTATGCTGTCAGGAGCATATAGAGCGTGTGCTGTCAGGAATGTATATAGTGTATACTGTCTTGAGTGTATATAGCGTATACTGTCAGGAGCGTATAGAGCGTATACTGTCAGGAGCGTATAGAGCGTATACTGTGAGGAGCGTATAGAGCGTATGCTGTCAGGAGCGTATAGAGCGTATGCTGTCAGGAACGTATAGAGCGTATGCTGTCAGGAGTGTATATAGTGTATGCTGTCAGGAACGTATAGAGCGTATGCTGTCAGGAGCGTATAGAGCGTATGCTGTCAGGAGCGTATAGAGTGTATGCTGTCAGGAGTGTATATAGTGTATGCTGTCAGGAGCGTATAGAGCGTATGCTGTCAGGAGCGTATAGAGCGTATGCTGTCAGGAACGTATAGAGCGTATGCTGTCAGGAGCGTATGCTGTCAGGAACGTATAGAGCGTATGCTGTCAGGAGCGTATAGAGCGTATGCTGTCAGGAACGTATAGAGCGTATGCTGTCAGGAGTGTAGAGAGTGTATGCTGTCAGGAGCGTATAGAGCGTATGCTGTCAGGAGCGTATAGAGTGTATGCTGTCAGGAGCGTATAGAGCGTATGCTGTCAGGAGCGTATAGAGCGTATGCTGTCAGGAGCGTATAGAGCGTATGCTGTCAGGAGCGTATAGAGCGTATGCTGTCAGGAACGTATAGAGCGTATGCTGTCAGGAGCGTATGCTGTCAGGAACGTATAGAGCGTATGCTGTCAGGAGCGTATAGAGCGTATGCTGTCAGGAACGTATAGAGCGTATGCTGTCAGGAGTGTATATAGTGTATGCTGTCAGGAACGTATAGAGCGTATGCTGTCAGGAGTGTATAGAGTGTATGCTGTTAGGAGTGTATAGAGTGTATGCTGTCAGGAGCGTATAGAGCGTATGCTGTCAGGAGCGTATAGAGTGTATGCTGTCAGGAGTGTATATAGTGTACTAGGTGTTGTACCCGGCGTTGCTCGGGAGGTTGACTTACGGTATAGAGTAAAGGTCACTATTTATATACCTCTCGATATGAATTTAATTGCTAGAGTGTAAATAATGTTATTGGAAGCAGAAAAGGAAAGAAATGAAGCGATATATTCATGACACATTTATATAGTGTTGATTTCGGACTGCAGGTTTCTATTCCAACGCTTCTTGTAAACAATGTTTTTTGTCTTTTGATCCGTGGCCAAGATGTAGAGATTCTTTCCAGTGCCGACTCTGGAGCAAGCAAAGGAGGCAAACGTTGTTCAATGTCCAATCAAAAATAGCTATTCCCTGATATTAAACCAATGAAAGATCGGGCTTCAAACAAACAAACTTTCTAAAATATATATATAAGATTGTTTCAAACCCCATCGGAGAAGGAGAATAACTGTACATTATAGAATTGACCTCCAGCCGGTATCAGACGTGAGAATATTCCCAGGACAGATCCCCCCAGAGACCCCCCCTGATACCCGCTCTAGCTGCACCCAATACTCCAGAACACATTGGATATAGGTGATGGGTGGCTGGGTGCAGATGTCCCCCACATGATGTGTGACGCCCCCCTCACAACCATAGCCCCACACATGTTCACCTGTCCGCCTCCTCCACATTCATCCCGCTCTGCTGCAGTTCCTCTGTGCTCATAAAGCTGGAAAGTGACTGATCACCCAGATCCTGATCTACATAGATCTTCATATGCTGCTCCATCTGCATCCCTGGAAGACAGTACAATACACTGATACATACATTGCATGGAGAAGTGCCAAATCTGACTCCACTGCGCACACTCTACATGGTGAAAGTATGTGACCCCCTTCTCATCATTGCATTCAGCCACCCTCACATCTACCAGGCTCATAGAATCCAGCACACAGCCCTGAAATGTCCGTAGACTCCGTCAGTAGTAGAAGGAATAATATTAAAGAGTTAATTGACTACTTCTCTGGCTCAGTCATAAGAGGTCACCTCTCCTACAGGTGATCCCATCCCTGTCCAGTCTCAGAGCCCCGGTCATCTGTACAGTGGTAGATAAGAGGTCACCTCTACTACAGGTGATCCCATCCTTGTCCAGTCTCAGCCACCCCGGTCTCCTGTACAGTGGTAGATACGAGGTCACCTCTCCTACAGGTGATCCCATCCTTGTCCATTCTCAGCCACAGCGGTCATCTGTACAGTGATAGATAAGAGGTCATCTCTACTACAGGTCATCCCATCCTTGTCCAGTCTCAGCCACCCCGGTCTCCTGTACAGTGGTAGATAAGAGGTCACCTCTCCTACAGGTGATCCCATCCTTGTCCAGTCTCAGAGCCCCGGTCATCTGTACAGTGGTAGATAAGAGGTCACCTCTACTACAGGTCATTCCATCCTTGTCCAGTCTCAACCGCCCCGGTCACCTGTACAGTGGTAAATTCGAGGTCACCTCTCCTACAGGTCATCCCATCCTTGTCCAGCCTTAGCCGCCCTGGTCACCTGTACAGTGGTAGATAAGAGGTCACCTCTCCTACAGTTCATCTCATCCTTGTCCAGTCTCAGCCGCCCCGGTCACCTGTACAGTGGTAGATAAGAAGTCACCTCTCCTACAGGTCATCCCATCCTTGTCCAGTCTCAGCCACCCCGGTCTCCTGTACAGTGGTAAATACGAGGTTACCTCTCCTACAGGTCATCCCATCCTTGTCAAGTCTCAGCTGCCCCAGTCACCTGTACAGTGGTAGATACGATGCCACCTCTCCTACAGGTTATCCCATCCTTGTCCAGCCTTAGCCGCCCTGGTCACCTGTACAGTGGTAGATAAGAGGTCACCTCTCCTACAGTTCATCTCATCCTTGTCCAGTCTCAGCCGCCCCGGTCACCTGTACAGTGGTAGATAAGAAGTCACCTCTCCTACAGGTCATCCCATCCTTGTCCAGTCTCAGCCACCCCGGTCTCCTGTACAGTGGTAAATACGAGGTTACCTCTCCTACAGGTCATCCCATCCTTGTCAAGTCTCAGCTGCCCCAGTCACCTGTACAGTGGTAGATACGATGCCACCTCTCCTACAGGTTATCCCATCCTTGTCCAGCCTTAGCCGCCCCTACACCTGTACAGTGGTAGATACTAGGTCACCACTCCTACAGGTCATCCCATCCTTGTCCAGTCTCAGCCGCCCCGGTCACCTGTACAGTGGTAGATAAGAGGTCACCTCTCCTACAGTTCATCTCATCCTTGTCCAGCCTTAGCCGCCCTGGTCACCTGTACAGTGGTAGATAAGAAGTCACCTCTCCTACAGGTCATCCCATCCTTGTCAAGTCTCAGCTGCCCCAGTCACCTGTACAGTGGTAGATACGATGCCACCTCTCCTACAGGTTATCCCATCCTTGTCCAGCCTTAGCCGCCCCTACACCTGTACAGTGGTAGATACTAGGTCACCACTCCTACAGGTCATCCCATCCTTGTCCAGTCTCAGCCGCCCCGGTCACCTGTACAGTGGTAGATAAGAGGTCACCTCTCCTACAGTTCATCTCATCCTTGTCCAGCCTTAGCCGCCCTGGTCACCTGTACAGTGGTAGATAAGAGGTCACCTCTCCTACAGTTCATCCCATCCTTGTCCAGCCTTAGCCGCCCTGGTCACCTGTACAGTGGTAGATAAGAAGTCACCTCTCCTACAGGTCATCCCATCCTTGTCCAGTCTCAGCCACCCCGGTCTCCTGTACAGTGGTAAATACGAGGTTACCTCTCCTACAGGTCATCCCATCCTTGTCAAGTCTCAGCTGCCCCAGTCACCTGTACAGTGGTAGATACGATGCCACCTCTCCTACAGGTTATCCCATCCTTGTCCAGCCTTAGCCGCCCCTACACCTGTACAGTGGTAGATACTAGGTCACCACTCCTACAGGTCATCCCATCCTTGTCCAGTCTCAGCCGCCCCGGTCACCTGTACAGTGGTAGATAAGAGGTCACCTCTCCTACAGTTCATCTCATCCTTGTCCAGCCTTAGCCGCCCTGGTCACCTGTACAGTGGTAGATAAGAGGTCACCTCTCCTACAGTTCATCCCATCCTTGTCCAGCCTTAGCCGCCCTGGTCACCTGTACAGTGGTAGATAAGAGGTCACCTCTCCTACAGTTCATCTCATCCTTGTCCAGTCTCAGCCGCCCCGGTCACCTGTACAGTGGTAGATAAGAAGTGACCTCTCCTACAGGTCATCCCATCCTTGTCCAGTCTCAGCCACCCCGGTCTCCTGTACAGTGGTAAATACGAGGTTACCTCTCCTACAGGTCATCCCATCCTTGTCAAGTCTCAGCTGCCCCAGTCACCTGTACAGTGGTAGATACGATGCCACCTCTCCTACAGGTTATCCCATCCTTGTCCAGCCTTAGCCGCCCCTACACCTGTACAGTGGAAGATACGAGGTCACCTCTCCTACAGGTCATCCCATCCTTGTCCAGTCTCAGCCACCCCGGTCTCCTGTACAGTGGTAGATAAGAGGTCACCTCTCCTACAGGTCATCCCATCCTTGTCCAGTCTCAGCCACCCCGATCACCTGTACAGTGGTAAATAAGAGGTCACCTCTCCTACAGGTCAACACATCCTTGTCCAGTCTCAGCCGCCCCGGTCACCTGTACAGTGGAAGATACAAGGTCACCTCTCCTACAGGTCATCCCATCCTTGTCCAGTCTCAGCCACCCCGGTCTCCTGTACAGTGGTAGATACGAGGTCACCTCTCCTACAGGTCATCCCATCCTTGTCCAGCCTCAGCCACCCCGGTCACCTGTACAGTGGTAGATACGAGGTCACCTCTCCTACAGGTCATCCCATCCTTGTCCAGTCTCAGCCACCCCGGTCATCTGTACAGTTGTAAGTACGAGGTCACCTCTCCTACAGGTCATCCCATCCTTGTCCAGTCTCAGAGCCCCGGTCACCTGTACAGTGGTAGATAAGAAGTCACCTCTCCTACAGGTCATCCCATCCTTGTCCAGTCTCAGCCACCCCGGTCTCCTGTACAGTGGTAAATACGAGGTTACCTCTCCTACAGGTCATCTCATCCTTGTCCAGTCTCAGCCACCCCGGTCTCCTGTACAGTGGTAAATACGAGGTTACCTCTCCTACAGGTCATCTCATCCTTGTCCAGTGTCAGCCGCCCCGGTCAACTGTGCAGTGGTAAATACGAGGTTACCTCTCCTACAGGTCATCCCATCCTTGTCCAGTCTCAGCCACCCCAGTCACCTGTACAGTGGTAAATATGAGGTTACCTCTCCTACAGGTCATCTCATCCTTGTCCAGTGTCAGCCGCCCCGGTCAACTGTGCAGTGGTAGATACGAGGTCACCTCTCCTACAGGTCATCCCATCCTTGTCCAGTCTCAGCCACCCCGGTCTCCTGTGCAGTGGTAGATACGAGGTCACCTCTCCTACAGGTCATCCCATCCTTGTCCAGTCTCAGCCACCCCGGTCTCCTGTACAGTGGTAGATACGAGGTCACCTCTCCTACAGTTCATCTCATCCTTGTCCAGTCTCAGCCGTCCCAGTCACCTGTACAGTGGTAAATACGAGGTCACCTCTCCTACAGGTCATCCCATCCTTGTCCAGTCTCAGAGCCCCGGTCACCTGTACAGTGGTAGATAAGTGGTCACCTCTCCTACAGGTCTTCCCATCCCTATCTGGTCTCAGCCGCCACGGTCATCTGTACAGTGGGGACATCCAGGAGCAACAAGAGATCACCTGTGAAGTGGTGACCAGAGTCCATCCCTTCTTCAGGATAGAAGGAGACCTGCTCCCTAATCCATAGGATGTTGTCATTGGGGCAGAATTATTAATAATGGCTTAGAGAGATAGATTTGGCGCACGTTAGATGTCTTTAAAACTATTGGAATATTTTAGACCAGCATTTTACTCCATAAAACTGTCGCACACCAGTGATAAATCTAGTGCCTTTAACAACCCGACAAATCCACGTCATATTCTAAGTATGCGACCCAACGTGCCGAGCACTTAGTAATCAACGTGGTGCTTTATTGGTCATTATCGATGCAAAGCTACATTGATGAATCTGCCCTATTGTGTCTACAGTACTGCACATGTATGAATGATAATGTGAGCATACAACTAGGAGAACTCCTGCGGCCAGCTGATGGTTACAATCACAGCGACACAAATGAACAATATGTATACATGATTACAATGACTGGACCATATGAGCGCTCTGAGTGGTACAAACCAGAATACAATGTTATCCCATGGAATAGCTCCATACATCCTGGGGGCTTCACGTGTGACATACGAGGTCTAGATGACTTATTACACACATAACCACAACAACCTTACTTCATCAAGCCAGCCATGGTGCGCTCTGCTAGTCATGGTGACATACTGTACCTGTGAGGATGAGCTGTGCAGTCTGGACGCAACGCAAGGCTGGGGAGCAAAATACTGCAACGCACATCATAGAGGAATCCCGCATCCCTTCTCCTGGAACATAATAACATATTACTCATCCCTGATATAGAACACACATCCCCCATCTGACATTACATTACAACCACCGGCCTAATATCCTGTAGTCGCCCTCGTACAGCTGTGATCTGTCGTCATGGAGCCCACAAGACGTGTGAAGGTTCCTGTGGTATCTGGCACAAGATGTGTGAAGGTTCCTGTGGTCTCTGGTACAAGGCGTCTGAAGGTTCTTGTGGTCTATGGTACAAGACATCTGAAGGTTTAGGTTGTCTCTGGTAAAAGACATCTGTAGGTTTCTGTGGTTTCTGATACAAGACGTCTGAAGGTTCCTGTGGTTTCTGGTTCAAGACATGTGAAGGTTGCTGTGGTCTCTGGTACAAGATGTCTGAAGGGGTTCCTGTGGTCTCTGGTACAAGACGTCTGAAGGTTCCTGCTGTCTCTGGTACAAGACAGCTGAAGGTTCCTGTGTTCTCTGGTTCAAGACGTATGAAGGTTCCTGTGGTCTCCAGCACAAGACTTGTGAAAGTTCCTGTGGTATCCGGCACAAGATGTGTGATGGTTCCTGTGGTCTCTGGTACAAGACGTCTGAAGCTTCCTGTGGTCTCTGGTACAAGACGTGTGAAGTTTCCTGTGGTCTCCGGTACAAGACGTGTGAAGGTTCCTGTGGTCTCTGGTACAAGATGTGTGAAGGTTCCTGTGGTCTCCGGTACAAGACGTGTGAAAGTTCCTGTGGTCTCCGGCACAAGACGTGTGAAGGTTCCTGTGGTCTTCGGCACAAGACGTGTGATGGTTCCTGTGGTCTCTGGTACAAGATGTGTGAAGGTTCCTGTGGTCTCCGGTACAAGACGTGTGAAAGTTCCTGTGGTCTCCGGCACAAGACGTGTGAAGGTTCCTGTGGTCTTCGGCACAAGACATCTGGAGGTTCCTCTGTTCTCTGGTTCAAGATGTGTGAAGGTTCCTGTGGTCTCTGGTACAAGACGTGTGAAGGTTCCTGTGGTCTCCGGCACAAGACGTGTGAAGGTTCCTGTGGTCTTCGGCACAAGACGCGTGAAGTTTCCTGTGGTCTCCGGTACAAGACGTGTGAAGGTTCCTGTGGTCTCCGGTACAAGACGTGTGAAGGTTCCTGTGGTCTCCGGTACAAGACGTGTGAAGGTTCCTGTGGTCTCCGGTACAAGACTTGTGAAGGTTCCTGTGGTCTCCGGTACAAGACGTGTGAAGGTTCCTGTGGTCTCTGGTACAAGATGTGTGAAGGTTCCTGTGGTCTCCGGTACAAGATGTGTGAAGGTTCCTGTGGTCTCTGGTACAAGATGTGTGAAGGTTCCTGTGGTCTCTGGTACAAGATGTGTGAAGGTTCCTGTGGTCTCCGGTACAAGACGTGTGAAGGTTCCTGTGGTCTCTGGTACAAGATGTGTGAATGTTCCTGTGGTCTCCGGTACAAGACGTGTGAAGTTTCCCAGCAGAACATTGTCCAGATCATCACCCTGCCCCTGCCGCCTCGTCGTCTTCCCATAATGCATCCTGGTGCCACCTCTTCCCCAGGTAAGTGACGCACCCGGCCGCCCACATGATGTAACACGTGATTCATCAGACCAGACGTCTTCCATTGCTCCAGTTCTGACGTCATGTGACCATTGTAGGCACTTTTGGCGGTGGACAGGGGTCAGTATGACCGGTCTGCAGCTGCACGGCCCCATATACCTCAAGCTGTGATGCTCTGCGTGTTATGACTTCTTTCTATCACAATCAGCAGTATCTTTATCAGTAATTTGTGGTACAGTAAATCTTCTGTGGGATTAGACCAGGCGAGCTAGCCTCCCCACCCCGCACATCAAGGAGCCTTATTCCCCCATGACCCTGTCGCCAGTCTTTTGGTGGGTACTAACCACTGCAACCGGGAACACCCCATAAGATCGGGAACACCCCACAAGATCGGGAACACCCCACAAGATCGGGAACACCCCACGGGACGGCCATTCTGCAGATGACCCAGTCGTCTATAATCCCAATTTGTCACAGTCGCTCAGATCTTTACACTTCTCCATTTTTCCTGCTTCCAACATCAGCTTCAAGAACTGACTGATTACTTGCTGTAGAATATATCCCCCCTAATATATCCCCCTAATATATCCCCCTAGTATATCCTCCTAATATATCCCCCCAATATAACCCCTAATATATCCCCCCCCCCCTTGTTACCAAATCTTCATGGTTCGTCTCTTCACCTGGTTGTAATGTTTTGGCTGATCGGTGAATATTATCTGAACAATGTTTCCGGTCTTCTACGTTATAGTCATTTCTGGGAATACTGAGGGATATTATCAGAAACCTGAAGGGGCGTCCTCATATTTATTGTCCCCCTCCTCCACCCCTGTCTGTTGGTTCTTACCGAATAGCTGGGCCTGGAACATTCCACACGATGATAATGGGGGATCCGCTTCAAAATCAGAAAATTTCTCTCTGTTTGGAAGTTTCACTGGAAAGTTGAGGTCTGATCTGGAATAAACCCCTTGACACAGACAAGATAAACATTGTAGGGACTGGATGATCCCACTGCAGGGACAATGTCATTAATAACAGATGAAAGCAGAAAAAGGCTCTGAGCTGAAACGCCGCTGGAGTCCGCACTGCGGGACAATAAGGAGGTTCGCTTTGTTTGGAATGATGACATCATCGATTCTTCTTCCTGTGAATCCTAGAGAGCGTTGGAGCTCGCCCATAAGGACAGTCTGTTGTCTTCTTACATCCCCAATTAAAATTACGGTGGTGTAGTTCTCACCCCTTTTTCTGAATATTGGATGATGTCACTGTACACGGCTCATCTAATAAACTCCCTGACAAATGTTTGTGACCTTGATATAATCCTAGTCTGGCATTGGTACACACACGAAAAGCACGGGGTTCAGGCCGAGCGCCACATGTACTAAGCCCCGAACCCTTTTATGTAACGCTTGCAGAGAGTCCGGGGTCTGATCATTTTATAGTCAGTTGCCATATGACTTATTTACAAGAGAAGAGCCACACGATGGTAAGAACCGATTGTAGGACAGGCAAATCTGATATATTCGCCAAACAGTGTGCGTCATGATGAGGGATATGGCCCACGCTGCTGATATCACTATGGACGGTCAGATGAGATCAAAATGTATGAATATAATATTAAGGTTCATACTGACACATGAGCCAAAAATTATGGAGAGACAAAAAGTCTCATGGACCTATAAAAATAGTAACTGTCCAGGACATGGAGAAGACCGGAGTAAGACCCGCGTGTCCAGGACATAATAGCCCCATGTGAAGAACATGGAGAAGACAAGATAAGACCCGCGTATCCAGAACATAAGACCCGCGTGTCCAGAACATAAGAGCCGCGTGTGAAGAACATGGAGAAGACCGGAATAAGACCAATGTGTCCAGGACATAATAGCCCCATGTGAAGAATATGGAGAAGGCCGGAATAAGACCCACGTGTCCAGGATATAAGAGCCGCATGTGAAGAACATGGAGAAGACCGGAATAAGACCCGTGTGTCCAGGAAATAAGAGCCCCATGTGAAGAACATGGAGAAGACCGGAATAAGACCCACGTGTCCAGGACATAATAGCCGCATGTGAAGAACATGGAGAAGACCGGAATAAGACCCACGTGTCCAGGACATAAGAGCCCCATGTGAAGAACATGGAGAAGACCGGAATAAGACCCACGTGTCCAGGACATAATAGCCCCATGTGAAGAACATGGAGAAGAACGGATAAGACCTGTGTGTCCAGGACATAATAGCCGCGTGTGAAGGACACAGAGAAGAGCGAAATAAGAGCCGCGTGTCCAGGACATAAGAGCCCCATGTGAAGAATACGAAGAAGGCCGGAATAAGACCCGTGTGTCCAGAACATAAGAGCCCCATGTGAAGAGCATGGAGAAGACCGGAATAAAACCCGCGTGTCCAGGACATAAGAGCCCCATGTGAAGAGCATGGAGAAGACCGGAATAAAACCTGCGTGTCCAGGACATAAGAGCTGCGTGTGAAGGACACAGAGAAGAGCGAAATAAGAGCCGCGTGTCCAGCACATAAGAGCCCCATGTGAAGAACATGGAGAAGGCCGGAATAAGACCCGCGTGTCCAGGGCATAAGAGCCCCATGTGAAGAATACGAGGAAGGCCGGAATAAGACCCGTGTGTCAAGGACATAAGAGCCCCATGTGAAGAACATGGAGAAGACCGGAATAAGACCCGCGTGTCCAGGGCATAAGAGCCCCATGTGAAGAATACGAGGAAGACCGAAATAAGACCCGCGTGTCCAGGACATAAGAGCCGCGTGTGAAGGACACAGAGAAGAGTGAAATAAGAGCCGCGTGTCCAGGACATAAGAGCCCCATGTGAAGAACATGGAGAAGACCGGAATAAGATCCGCGTATCCAGGACATAAGAGCCGCGTGTCCAGGACATAAGAGCCGCGTGTCCAGGATATAAGAGCCGCGTGTGAAGAATACGGAGAAGGCCGGAATAAGACCTTCGTGTCCAGCCTGTGATGGGGACGCCTTCGCCGATGATCCATGTCCATTCTGCTTGGACCATAACCAAGAATATAAGCAGTTTTTTTAATAAATGCCTTTATGGAGATTCACTGCCCCAACTATGTCCCCAAATGTTGGCAACTTCGTGCAACGCAGAGTTGGTTTTTGGCATGATGGAGCCACGTCCGTATTTGGACTTATAGGGGGCTCTCAACATCATTAGTGTTTATGGGGTCCAGATTACAGCGCAGTGAATGTGCTCTGAGCCTGTTATATTTCACGTGTGGATCTTGTGGTTAGGGACCGGAGAGCCGGCAGAGTTTATAACTCAACTACATGCAGTCTCTATCTAGGCAGTGTGAGTAGTGTTCACATTATGGTCATATACAGGGGTGTAGGTATTGGGGGTGCTAAGATTGCAATCACACCTTGGCTCTGGAGAAGGAAGGAGAGACCACTACTACAATGGTCATGTGACAGTTTTGGAAGAAAGGTGTAGGAAAAAACGGATATTCCCTCTGGCGCAACCTACGTGGGATTTATTCGTTCTACTCAGTCAGAAGACAGATGCATAAAAACAAGGCTTAATTTCTGTCAATTTCTTCCAATTGAAATATCGAGACTGTTCCCAACTCTCGAACCGGATCTCCGGCTGCACCTAATTCCAAGTCCTAACAACTACTAAGGACCATTGAATCATGCGTCTGTGGATGTTATGCTCCCAGCGTCACACCTCAAGGTGAGCACAATCTTGTCACGCTTTGCATAAAAAGCGTTTCACCGTTTCATGCACTATGTGCGCTTTGTCTTTTCTTTTGCATTCCGTATGTGACAGTTTTGGGCCCTGGGACCGATTTTGCTTTAAGGAGTTGTACTTTATGCTTCTGTCTATATACACCGGCACATGACCATCTATATATTGTCCCTTCTAAATCCGCGGCCCCTCCAATGCTCACTGTAAAATAGCAAAAACGTTGAGCTTTCTGCTGCCATGAATGATTGAAAAGTGATCTTACCATTAACCCACCATAACTGACCCCATAGGTAGACATGTGGGCGCATTCACCAGATACAGGATCCTGTGGTGGACACGTGGCAGTGAGGATGGTGTCAGGGTGGAGACCACACTGTGACCCTCGGTGGCCCGGCAGCAGCTCATCACTTTATTTCACCATCTCTAACACGTCTCCAGGAGTACATGGGACGAGCCGTAGTAAGGACTATTTATGATGGACTTCATATGTACAGGGGGCAGCATTGAAAGACCAGATGAGGGCATCTTACCATTCACCAGGGCACGTTCAGTCAACCACTGGCGACCAAATACCTCGTCCACGCTCTCTGCATGCCTGACTAGGAGGACGTGTCGAGTCTCCGCTGGGGTGAAGGTTACGGGGACAGGAAGTTCTTCTGTAAGGTCATTGTTTCTCAGCTGTATAAACACATACAGAATAATCAGTGAGGAGACGAATGAGACCCAGACATTGGGTGATCCCGGGAGATCACCCGTCTATACAGATCTACAAGATGTAAGATTGACCATCCAAGACTGGAGGCTCCGATTCTGGGATCTGCAGACACTGATCGTCCTGGAGGATCTGATCATAGTGTTTATTATCTTCTGATTACACGACAGATACGTCCAACATCCACCGTCTCTGGGGACCATCATTCATCTATAAATATGTGACCCCTGATGAGCCTCCCACACAACACAGGACACTCCTTGTACTGGAGGAAATGTTGAGGTCTATGGCCGGCTCCACACATCATGGCCGTCCACCTACTGAGATGTCTCTACTGGTGGTTGCTCCAAGCTCAAGGTCATGAAGTATTTCTCGAACGCCCCTCATAATGTCACCCCCGCAAATCCAGGGTGAACCACACGGATGTTGATCTTCTCTGCTGCACCTCATATAGAGATTATAATCAGCAGGAAGTCTCAGAGGAGGAAACCACAGACCTGCCCTCCATGTGTATATATATATATACTGTATATGTGTGTATATCCGCTGAGCAGCGATGCCTGCAGTAAAACCTCTACTAGATAATGCACAGAATCCCTGACTAGACCAAGAGCCCGGACCTCGCTGGTCAAGAATAATCCAGGGCAGAGGACCCCCACATGGGACCCCAGTAGGAGGAGGCAGCCTAAAGTCAACACCCCTCCATCAAGTTCATCCTTGTTCAGACTGAGCTGCCTGATGCAGAGGAGGAACTTAACCCTTCCTGACCCCACACAGCAGTCGGATACTTACCTGTAACATCATTCATCACAATATTAGTGAAAACCCTCAATCATTAGTCACGAGATGCAAATAACACGGATGTAAACGAGGACAATGAATCGCACTCAATGATAATAAACTGGGAAGTCACAAGGGACATGAGACAGTGACGAGTTGTGCCGGGACAGGAGACAGTGACGTGTTGTACCGGGACAGGAGACAGTGACGTGTTGTACCGGGACATGAGACAGTGACGTGTTGTACCGGGACATGAGACAGTGACGTGTTGTACCGGGACAGGAGACAGTGACGTGTTGTACCGGGACATGAGACAGTGACGTGTTGTACCGGGACATGAGACAGTGACGTGTTGTACCGGGACAGGAGACAGTGACGTGTTGTACCGGGACATGAGACAGTGACGTGTTGTACCGGGACATGAGACAGTGACGTGTTGTACCGGGACATGAGACAGTGACGTGTTGTACCGGGACATGAGACAGTGACGTGTTGTACCGGGACATGAGACAGTGACGTGTTGTACCGGGACATGAGACAGTGACGTGTTGTACCGGGACAGGAGACAGTGACTTGTTGTACCGGGACAGGAGACAGTGACGTGTTGTACCGGGACAGTAGACAGTGACGTGTTGTACCGGGACATGAGACAGTGACGTGTTATACCGGGACAGTAGACAGTGACGTGTTGTACCGGGACAGGAGACACTGACGTGTTGTACCGGGACATGAGACAGTGACGTGTTGTACCGGGACAGGAGACAGTGACGTGTTGTACCGGGACATGAGACAGTGACGTGTTGTACCGGGACATGAGACAGTGACGTGTTGTACCGGGACAGGAGACAGTGACGTGTTGTACCGGGACAGGAGACAGTGACGTGTTGTACCGGGACAGGAGACAGTGACGTGTTGTACCGGGACAGGAGACAGTGACGTGTTGTACCGGGACAGGAGACAGTGACGTGTTGTACCGGGACAGGAGACAGTGACGTGTTGTATCGGGACAGGAGACAGTGACGTGTTGTACCGGGTCATGAGACAGTGACGTGTTGTACCGGGACATGAGACAGTGACGTGTTGTACCGGGACATGAGACAGTGACGTGTTGTACCGGGACATGAGACAGTGACGTGTTGTACCGGGACATGAGACAGTGACGTGTTGTACCGGGACATGAGACAGTGACGTGTTGTACCGGGACATGAGACAGTGACGTGTTGTACCGGGACATGAGACAGTGACGTGTTGTACCGGGACATGAGACAGTGACGTGTTGTACCGGGACATGAGACAGTGAAGTGTTGTACCGGGACATGAGACAGTGACGTGTTGTACCGGGACATGAGACAGTGACGTGTTGTACCGGGACATGAGACAGTGACGTGTTGTACCGGGACATGAGACAGTGACGTGTTGTACCGGGACAGGAGACAGTGACGTGTTGTACCGGGACATGAGACAGTGACGTGTTGTACCGGGACATGAGACAGTGACGTGTTGTACCGGGACAGGAGACAGTGACGTGTTGTACCGGGACATGAGACAGTGACGTGTTGTACCGGGACAGGAGACAGTGACGTGTTGTACCGGGACATGAGACAGTGACGTGTTTTACCGGGACAGGAGACAGTGACGTGTTGTACCGGGACATGAGACAGTGACGTGTTGTACCGGGACAGGAGACAGTGACGTGTTGTACCGGGACAGGAGACAGTGACGTGTTGTACCGGGACAGGAGACAGTGACGTGTTGTACCGGGACAGGAGACAGTGACGTGTTGTACCGGGACAGGAGACAGTGACGTGTTGTACCGGGACAGGAGACAGTGACGTGTTGTACCGGGTCATGAGACAGTGACGTGTTGTACCGGGACATGAGACAGTGACGTGTTGTACCGGGACATGAGACAGTGACGTGTTGTACCGGGACATGAGACAGTGACGTGTTGTACCGGGACATGAGACAGTGACGTGTTGTACCGGGACATGAGACAGTGACGTGTTGTACCGGGACATGAGACAGTGACGTGTTGTACCGGGACATGAGACAGTGACGTGTTGTACCGGGACATGAGACAGTGACGTGTTGTACCGGGACATGAGACAGTGAAGTGTTGTACCGGGACATGAGACAGTGACGTGTTGTACCGGGACATGAGACAGTGACGTGTTGTACCGGGACATGAGACAGTGACGTGTTGTACCGGGACATGAGACAGTGACGTGTTGTACCGGGACAGGAGACAGTGACATGTTGTACCGGGACAGGAGACAGTGACGTGTTGTACCGGGACAGGAGACAGTGACGTGTTTTACCGGGACAGGAGACAGTGACGTGTTTTACCGGGACAGGAGACAGTGACGTGTTGTACCGGGACAGGAGACAGTGACGTGTTGTACCGGGACAGGAGACAGTGACGTGTTGTACCGGGACATGAGACAGTGACGTGTTGTACCGGGACATGAGACAGTGACGTGTTGTACCGGGACAGGAGACAGTGACGTGTTGTACCGGGACATGAGACAGTGACGTGTTGTACCGGGACATGAGACAGTGACGTGTTGTATCGGGACAGGAGACAGTGACGTGTTGTACCGGGACATGAGACAGTGACGTGTTGTACCGGGACATGAGACAGTGACGTGTTGTACCGGGACAGGAGACAGTGACGTGTTGTACCGGGACAGGAGACAGTGACGTGTTGTACCGGGACATGAGACAGTGACGTGTTGTACCGGGACATGAGACAGTGACGTGTTGTACCGGGACAGGAGACAGTGACGTGTTGTACCGGGACATGAGACAGTGACGTGTTGTACCGGGACATGAGACAGTGACGTGTTGTATCGGGACAGGAGACAGTGACGTGTTGTACCGGGACATGAGACAGTGACGTGTTGTACCGGGACATGAGACAGTGACGTGTTGTACCGGGACAGGAGACAGTGACGTGTTGTACCGGGACAGGAGACAGTGACGTGTTGTACCGGGACATAAACCACCGGACACAAAGGATTTAGACAACAAACCCGGGATATACTAAAGCGAAGGCTTAAACCCCTGATCACAACTGACTGGGGTACCAATCATCCATCCATCCATATACAATCCTATATCCATCCATCCACATACAATCCTATATCCATCCATCCACATACAATCCTATATCCATCCATCCACATACAATCCTATATCCATCCATCCACATACAATCCTATATCCATCCATCCACATACAATCCTATATCCATCCATCCACATGCAATCCTATATCCATCCATCCACATACAATCCTATATCCATCCATCCATCCATCCACATACAATCCTATATCCATCCATCCACATACAATTCTATATACATCCATCCATCCATTCACATACAATCCTATATCCATCCATCCATCCACATACAATTCTATATACATCCATCCATCCACCCATCCACATACAATCCTATATCCATCCATCCATCCACATACAATCCTATATCCATCCACATACAATCCTATATCCATCCATCCACATACAATCCTCCATCCACATACAATCCTATATCCATCCATCCACATACAATCCTATATCCATCCATCCACATACAATCCTATATCCATCCATCCACATACAATTCTATATACATCCACATACAATCATCCATCCATCCATTCACATACAATCCTATATCCATCCACCCATCCACATACAATCCTATATCCATCCATCCATCCACATACAATCCTATATCCATCCACATACAATCCTATATCCATCCATCCACATACAATCCTCCATCCACATACAATCCTATATCCATCCATCCACATACAATTCTATATACATCCATCCATCCATCCATTCACATACAATCCTATATCCATCCATCCATCCATCCACATACAATCCTATACCCATCCACCCATCCACATACAATCCTATATCCATCCACATTCAATCCTATATCCATCCACCCATCCACATACAATCCTATATCCATCCACCCATCCACATACAATCCTTTATTCATCCATCCACATACAATTCTCCATCCTCATACAATCCTCCACATACAATCCTCCATCCACATACAATCCTCCATCCACATACAATCCTCCACATACAATCCTCCATCCACATACAATCCTCCATCCACATACAATCCTCCATCCACATACAATCCTCCACATACAATCCTCCATCCACATACAATCCTCCATCCACATACAATCCTCCATCCACATAAAATCCATCCACATACAACCCTCCATCCACACACAACCATCCATCCACATACAAACCTCCACATACAACCCTCCATCCACATACAATACTCCATCCACATACAATACTCCATCCACATACAATCCTCCATCCACATACAATCCTCCATCCACATACAATCCTCCACATACAACCCTCCATCCACATACAATCCTCCATCCACATACAACCATCCACATACAATCCTATATCCATCCATCCACATACAATCCTATATCCATCCATCCACATACAATCCTATATCCATCCATCCACATACAATCCTATATCCATCCATCCACATACAATCCTATATCCATCCATCCACATACAATCATCCATCCATCCATCCATCCATCCACATACAATCCTATATCCATCCATCCACATTCAATCCTATATCCACATACAATCCTATATCCATCCATCCACATACAATCCTATATCCATCCATCCACATACAATCCTCCATCCACATACAACCATCCACATATAATCCTATATCCATCCATCCACATACAATCCTATATCAATCCATCCACATACAATCCTCCATCCACATACAATCCTCCATCCACATACAATACTCCATCCACATACAATACTCCATCCACATACAATACTCCACATACAACCCTCCATCCACATACAATACTCCATCCACATACAACCCTCCATCCACATACAATCCTATATCCATCCATCCACATACAATCATCCATCCATCCATCCATCCATCCACATACAATCCTATATCCATCCATCCACATTCAATCCTATATCCACATACAATCCTATATCCATCCATCCACATACAATCCTATATCCATCCATCCACATACAATCCTCCATCCACATACAACCATCCACATATAATCCTATATCCATCCATCCACATACAATCCTATATCAATCCATCCACATACAATCCTCCATCCACATACAATCCTCCATCCACATACAATCCTCCATCCACATACAATACTCCATCCACATACAATACTCCATCCACATACAATACTCCACATACAACCCTCCATCCACATACAATACTCCATCCACATACAATCCTCCATCCACATACAATACTCCATCCACATACAATACTCCATCCACATACAATACTCCATCCACATACAATCCACCATCCACATACAACCATCCACATATAATCCTATATCCATCCATCCACATACAATCCTATATCCATCCATCCACATACAATCCTATATCCATCCATCCACATACAATCCTCCATCCACATACAACCATCCACATACAATCCTATATCCATCCACATACAATCCTATATCCATCCACATACAATCCTATATCCATCCATCCACATACAATCATCTATCCACATACAATCCTATATCCATCCATACACATACAATCCTATATCCATCGATCCACATTCAATCCTATATCCATCCATCCATCCACATACAATCCTATATCCATCCATCCACATACAATCCTATATCCATCCATCTACATACAATCCTCCATCCACATACAACCATCCACATACAATCCTATATCCATCCACATACAATCATCCATCCATCCATCCACATACAATCATCCATCCATCCATCCACATACAATCATCTATCCACATACAATCCTATATCCATCCATCCACATACAATCCTATATCCATCGATCCACATTCAATCCTATATCCATCCATCCATCCACATACAATCCTATATCCATCCATCCACATACAATCATCCATCCATCCATCCACATACAATCATCTATCCACATACAATCCTATATCCATCCATCCACATACAATCCTATATACATCCATCCACATTCAATCCTATATCCATCCATCCACATACAATCCTATATCCATCCATCCACATACAATCCTATATCCATCCATCCACATACAATCCTATATCCATCCATCCACATATAATCATCCATCCATCCACATACAATCCTATATCCATCCATCCACATACAATCCTATATCCATCCATCCACATACAATCCTATATCCATCCATCCATCCATCCACATACAATCCTATATCCATCCACCCATCCACATACAATTCTATATCCATCCACTCATCCACATACAATCCTATATCCACCCATCCACATACAATCCTATATCCATCCACATACAATCCTATGTCCATCCACCCATCCACATACAATCCTATATCCATATACCCATCCACATACAATCCTATATTCATCCATCCATCCACATACAATCCTCCATCCTCATACAACTGTCCATTTACATAGAATCCTCCGTCCACATACAATCCTCCACATACAATCCTCCACATACAATCCTCCATCCACATACAATCCTCCATCCACATACAATCCTCCATCCACATACAATCCTCCATCCACATACAATCCTCCAACCACATACAACCATCCATCCACATACAATCCTCCACATACAACCCTCCATCCACATACAATCCTCCATCCACATACAATCCATCCACATACAACCCTCCATCCACATACAATCCTCCACATACAACCCTCCATCCACATACAATCCTCCATCCACATACAATCCTCCACATACAACCCTCCATCCACATACAATCCATCCACATACAATCCTCCATCCTCATACAACTGTCCATTTACATAGAATCCTCCATCCACATACAATCCTCCATCCTCATACAACTGTCCATTTACATAGAATCCTCCATCCACATACAATCCTCCATCCACATACAATCCTCCATCCACATACAATCCTCCATCCACATACAACCATCCATCCACATACAATCCTCCACATACAACCCTCCATCCACATACAATCCTCCATCCACATACAATCCATCCACATACAATCCTATGTCCATCCATCCACATACAATCCTATATCCACATACAACCATCCACATACAATCCTATGTCCATCCATCCACATACAATCCTCCATCCACATACAATCCTATATCCATCCATCCACATACAATCCTATATCCACATACAACCATCCACATACAATCCTATGTCCATCCATCCACATACAATCCTCCATCCACATACAATCCTCCATCCACACACAATCCTCCACACAATGGTCACAATGTCATGTTTTATTATACTGGTCTGCCCTGAGCATCCTGAGCTTGCTCCAAGTGTTCCTTAACTATCGGCATGACCGCAGCGATTCGGTCTTGCATCAACGTGACATGCTCAATTACACTCCTATAAGGTGTGGACTCTTGCTCCCAGGTTTCCTTGGCTATGTCCAGGAGACCACGGGGTTGTCTGCCATATACAAGTTCAAAAGGAGAAAACCCGGTGGATGATTGAGGAACTTCACGTACAGCGAACATCAAATAGGGCAGAAGACAGTCCCAATCCTTCCCATCCTTACTAACCACCTTCCTCAACATGCCTTTTAATGTCTTATTGAATCTTTCGACAAGACCATCAGTTTGAGGGTGATATATAGAGGTACGCAGGTGTTTAATTTTCAGCAGTTTACATAATTCCTGGTTGATTTTGGACATAAAGGGAGTTCCCTGATCGGTAAGGATTTCGTTAGGTAAACAAGTACGGGAAAACATGTAAAACAACTCTCTTGCAATGGCTTTTGAAGAGGAATTTCGCAAAGGGACTGCCTCAGGGTAGCGTGTGGCATAGTCCAACACCACTAGGATATATTGATGTCCTCTAGAGGATTTGACCAAAGGGCCGACCAGATCCATGGTAATTCTTTCAAAAGGGATCCCAATGATAGACAAAGGCACCAGCGGACTCCTAAAATGTGGCATAGGAGCCGTTATCTGACACTCCGGGCAGGACTCGCAATACCTCTGAACTTCCGTATATACCCCCGGCCAGAAGAATCGTTGTAAGATACGCTCTCTGGTCTTTTCGCAACCTAGATGTCCACCCAGCACGTGTTTATGAGCCAGGTCCAACACCGTTCTACGATACGGTTGGGGTATCACCAGCTGTTCAACAACCTCCCCACATACGTTATCTATCCGATACAGCAAATCCTGGTTAACCGCCATGTGTGGAAACACCTTATCAGCCCCTGGATGTTGAGGCACTCCATTTAATACCTTAGTATTTTCCCTGGCTTTTACCAATGTGGGATCGCTAAGTTGAGAAGTCCCAAAATTGTTACGTGATACATTTAACTCTGGTATCTCAGAAATTTCCTCCTGCTCATCTGTTTCACCAGCAAAAACAGCCAGAGGAAATTTATCAGGCTCAGTGGTCACCCCTACTGCTGGCACCTCAGCATCCTCGTTAAAGGGTTCTGGGCTAATCACAGCGCACACATTAATACCATCATTAACATTTACAGTGGAGGTTACATCTTTCTTCCTCCACAAGTCCCAGAACACTGGGAAGTCTCTCCCCAGGATCACACTGTGCGTCAGGGACTTGACCACACCCACTTCATGGCGAGCGGTTCCACAGGAAGTCTCTAGAGTGACCAAAGCGGTGGGGTATTCTTTAGTGTCCCCATGTATGCACAGGACCCCTATACTATGTCCGCTGAATGTTCCAGGGTCTATCAGGCTGGCATGCACCAGGGTAACCAGACTCCCAGAATCCAGCAAGGCACTCACAGTACACCCTTCCACTTTTACGACACACATTTGTTGCTCAGTCTCGTAAACCGTCTCAGCAGAACAAACAGGACGTGCAAACAAGGATATTCGCCTTGCTGCATCACACTCCATTGGCTCAGTAGTCAGGGGACAATTGGCAGCAATATGCTCAGGTCCATAACACCGCCAGCACTGTATGCGGCCCCGGTCCCCAACTTGAGACCCTGGTCTGGCCTTCAGTGTCTCTCTGGGATTTCTTCCCTCCGTCTGCTCCCCTTCTGAGCCACCTCCCTTAAAGACATTTCTCACCCCTCTAGTAAATGGAACAGCCTTACCGGGTGCTCCGCACGATTTGCTGTTCCTGGGGTTAGAACATCCAGGCGGTACTTCTTGGAGTAGATCCTGAGTAGCTCTGTACCTTTCAATCAGGTTCACCAGCTGTTCCGCATCTGTAGGATCTCCTTGACCGACCCAACACTGAACCTTCGGTGGTAAGGAGCGGATGTATTTGTCAAGCACCACTCTCTCCACGATCTGCGCAGGGGTTGATTCCTCTGGCTGTAGCCATTTCCTTGCAAGATGGACAAGATCATACATTTGTGATCGGGCAGGTAGGTGTTCCACAAAAGTCCAGTTGTGCACCCGTCGAGCACGCACATTCAAATTAACACCCAGACGGGCAAGGATCTCACCCTTCAGCTTGGAGTAATCCTTGGCATCCTGCTCATTCAGATCAAAGTACGCCTTTTGCGGCTCTCCGGTTAGGAAAGGTGCCACCACTGCTGCCCACTGATCTGCAGATAACTTCTCTCGTTCTGCCACTCGCTCAAACACCATGAGATAGGCCTCAATGTCATCGGTGGGTGTCATCTTCTGCAGAGATGTCTGTACCGCTGCACGAGTGTTTTGGCGCAAACCATGAGGGACCGCTGACCTCTCCACTGAGGCCTGAATTTGGTCTTGCAAATGGCGATTAATTTGCTGCTGTTCTTTTAAGGCCAGTTTGTGGGCTTCACCCAGCAGAATATTGGTTTCAGCCTGTACACGCATGGCTTCCTCATGCACCATTCGCTGAGTCGCGCTGGCTTCTTGCAGAGCTGTGCTGATCTTCCCCTGGTTGATATTAGCCTGAATCAGCTGTTTAAGTATTTCATCCATTTTAACAGTCTCTTTTTCTAGCCCTGTTGCCGCCTTCACCCAAGACATACACTGCCAAGCACTCTCGGGGGGGGGGGGGGGGGATCGTGTTGTCGCCCCTAGCAATGATTTTCCGCTTGGAGCAGTAAAAGTCCTTTTAAATAGGTGTATGTCTCTTTAAGACCGCGCCATATGTGAGGGTTTAGCATCAGGAGAGGTTGGTACAGCGGTTTCTTAGTAGCCAGAGACAGGGACACCGTGCATTAAAAGTCATAACAGGGCTTTGCCTGTGTTTTTATTCTTGTCAAAGAAACAGCCTCTTGTACAACAAGGCAAAATACAAAATAAATCCTGCTCGTCTGAGCACTAACTAAACAAGATATTATCTAACTATACCAAGTGCCTTCCTACCAGGCACTGGACACAAAGTAACACAGGTCTTTACTCACATAGCATACAGGCTACTCCAGCCTTAGTAGTCTCCGGTCTGAGTCAGGGGTGAGACTCCCACACACGGTGTCTGCACCTTTTTATACACAGGCTACAGGTGCAGCTAATTGAGCAGCAGCCTTGTCCTACAAACAGAGATGGACTAGGGATTGGGGAACCCGCCCTGCTCTTCTACAATCCAACTCCAGGCCCTTTTTTCCGGCTTTTCCTTAAGCCGAGATTGGAAAGCTAGAGCTTTCTATTGCAAGAACTACTCATTCCCTGGAGCCTAGGATACATATGACAGGATTCTAGGGGAAATGTACCTTCCCTCAATGACTTTACCTGTCACTGTCTCACTCCATCCACAAACAATCCTCCATCCACATACAATCCTCCATCCACAAACAATCCTCCATCCACATACAATCCTCCGTCCACATACAACTATCCACATACAATCCTCCACATACAATCCTCCACCCACATACAATCCTCCACATACTATCCACATACAATGTTCCACATACAATGTTCCACATACAATCCTCCATCCACTTACAAATCATTGAACAATCATCTGCACACACTTGAGCCCCTACACAGTTTTATTCCACATCTTGTCTTATGTCGAGAGCTCCGGATTATTCAGAAGGTGGAAGGACATGATGTGCCCAATGTGGGTCACTTACCTGTGTGGTGTTTGGGGACTTTGTGGTCTTCTCATTACATTCGCTCTGATCTGGACCAAACCTATAAGATCTGAAAAAATAACCAGATGTAGAGTAAGTGCAATGTATGGTCACTGCAGCTCCGGCCTCAACCTCTACTGATCGTTGGGTGGATCCATCAATACAGATGACAGGACATGCGGGGTGATGATTCCCCCCATATTACTATGGACCCTGTCAGAGATGGTTCTAGAGGAGGTTCTATGGGTTGGCACCTGTTTGGGTGTTGCCCTATGCAGTCAATATTCGGCTGCTCTCACCTTTGCTTGACCCAGGTAATGGTCTCGGCCTCTTTGTCTAAGTAATTCTCAGGAACCAGCCCCCAACAACCGGTACGGTGGGAAGCGGCCATCAGCCACCCTTCTGGAATGTTCGAGACCCCAGTAGTGTCCACAAATACGACGTCTCCTACACAAAGCTTCAACTCATCATCGTTCTGGGACTCAAAGGGAAAACGTGCTCGAAGTGTCTGTAAGAAGAAGAGTCTCAGTCATGACCAAGTCCAACAAGTGTCCTCCAGAAAGGACTCAGCATCGTCTGCTGCACGGCCAGGGCACTGGTGGGAGGTCATGGAGATAAATTATAATGATGAGCAATACAGAAAAATTAGGACTGAGAAGTACTTGTAATAGCAGAAGCTTCATGGAGATAACAGGTTAAAAACATGAACTGCAGCTCCAGCAGCTGAGATGGGCATAACACTGCCAGCTAGTACCACCCCAATCCACTGTGTGCATCATATAGTGCCAGCTAGTACCACCCAATCCACTGTGTGCCCCCATAAAGTGCCAGCTAGTACCACCCCAATCCACTGTGTGCCTCATATAGTGCCAGCTAGTACCACCCCAATCCACTGTGTGCATCATATAGTGCCAGCTAGTACCACCGAATCCACTGTGTGCCCCCATATAGTGCCAGCTAGTATCACCCCAATCCACTGTGTGCATCATATAGTGCCAGATAGTACCTCCACAATCCACTGTGTGCCCCCATATAGTGCCAGCTAGTACCACCAAATCCACTGTGTGCATCATATAGTGGCAGCTAGTACCAACCAATCCACTGTGTGCCCCCATATAGTGCCAGCTAGTACCACCCCAATCCACTGTGTGCCCTCATATAGTGCCAGCTAGTACCCCCCCCCCCCCAATCCACTGTGTGCATCATATAGTGGCAGCTAGTACCACCCCAATCCACTGTGTGCCCCCATATAGTGCCAGCTAGTACCTCCTAAATACACTGTGTGCCCGACATAGTGCCATCTAGTACCCCCCAATCCACTCTGTGCCCCCATATAGTGCCAGCTAGTACGACCTCAATCCACTTTGTGCCCCAATAAAGTGCCAGCTAGCACCCCCCCAATCCACTGTGTGCCCCCATATAGTGCCAGCTAGCACCCCCCCAATCCACTGTGTGCCCCCATATAGTGCCAGCTAGTGCCACCCCAATCCACTTTGTGCCCCCATAAAGTGCCAGCTAGTACAACCCCAATCCACTATGTGCCCCCATATAGTGCCAGCTAGTACCTCTTAAATACACTGTGTGCCCGATATAGTGCCAGCTAGTACCACCCCAATCCACTGTGTGCCCCCATATAGTGCCACCCCAATCTACTGTCTCCATCCATATAGTGCCAGCTAGTACCACCCTAATCCACAGTGTGCCCCATATAGTGCCAGCTAGTACCACCCCAATCCACTGTGTGCCCCCCATATAGTGCCAGCTAGTGCCACCCCAATGCACTGTGTGCCCCATATAGTGCCAGCTAGTGCCACCCCAATCCACTGTGTGCCCCATATAGTGCCAGCTAGTGCCACCCCAATCCACTGTGTGCCCCATATAGTGCCAGCTAGTACCACCCCAATCCAATGTGTGCCCCCATATAGTGCCACCCCAATCTACTGTCTCCATCCATATAGTGCCAGCTAGTACCACCCCAATCCACTGTGTGCCCCCCATATAGTGCCACCCCAATACACTGTGTGCCCCCATATAGTGCCAGCTAGTGCCACCCCAATCCACTGTGTGCCCTCATATAGTGTCAGCTAGTGCCACCCCAATCTACTGTGTGCCCCCATATTGTGCCAGCTAGTACCTCCTAAATACACTGTGTGCCCGACATAGTGCCATCTAGTACCACCCCAATCCACTCTGTGCCCCCATATAGTACCAGCTAGTACCACCTCAATCCACTTTGTGCCCCAATAAAGTGCCAGCTAGCACCACCCCAATCCACTGTGTGCCCCCATATAGTGCCAGCTAGTGCCACCCCAATCTACTGTGTGCCCCCATATAGTGGCAGATAGTATCTCTTAAATACACTGTGTGCCCGATATAGTGCCAGCTAGTACCACCCTAATCCACTGTGTGCCCCATATAGTGCCAGCTAGTGCTACCCCAATCTACTGTGTGCCCCCATATAGTGCCAGCTAGTACCACCCCAATCCACTGTGTGCCCCCATATAGTGCCAGCTAGTACCACCCCAATCCACTGTGTGCCCCCATATAGTGCCAGCTAGTGCCACCCCAATCTACTGTCTCCCTCCATATAGTGCCAGCTAGTACCTCCCCAATCCACTGTGTGCCCCCCATATAGTGCCAACCCAATCCACTGTGTGCCCCCATATAGTGCCAGCTAGTAGCACCCCAATCCACTGTGTGCCCCCATATAGTGCCAGCTAGTAGCACCCCAATCCACTGTGTGCCCCCATATAGTGCCAGCTAGTACCACCCCAATCCACTGTGTGCCCCATATAGTGCCTGCTAGTACCTCCACAATCCACAGTGTGCCCCATATAGTGCCAGCTAGTGCCACCCCAATCCACTGTGTGCCCCATATAGTGCCAGCTAGTGCCACCCCAATCCACTGTGTGCCCCCATATAGTGCCAGCTAGTACCACCCCAATCTACTGTGTGCCCCCATATAGTGCCTGCTAGTACCTCCACAATCCACAGTGTGCCCCCATATAGTGCCAGCTAGTGCCACCCCAATCTACTGTGTGCCCCCATATAGTGCCAGCTAGTGCCACCCCAATCCACTGTGTGCCCCCATATAGTGCCAGCTAGTGCCACCCCAATCTACTGTGTGCCCCCATATAGTGCCAGCTAGTGCCACCCCAATCCACTGTGTGCCCCCATATAGTGCCAGCTAGTACCACCCCAATCCACTGTGTGCCCCCATATAGTGCCAGCTAGTAGCACCCCAATCCACTGTGTGCCCCCATATAGTGCCAGCTAGTACCACCCCAATCCACTGTGTGCCCCATATAGTGCCTGCTAGTACCTCCACAATCCACAGTGTGCCCCCATATAGTGCCAGCTAGTGCCACCCCAATCCACTGTGTGACCCCATATAGTGCCAGCTAGTACCTCCACAATCCACAGTGTGCCCCCATATAGTGCCAGCTAGTGCCACCCCAATCCACTGTGTGCCCCCATATAGTGCCAGCTAGTACCACCCCAATCCACTGTGTGCCCCCATATAGTGCCAGCTAGTACCACCCCAATCCACTGTGTGCCCCATATAGTGCCTGCTAGTACCTCCACAATCCACAGTGTGCCCCCATATACTGCCAGCTAGTACTACCCCAATCCACTGTGTGTCCCCATATAGTGCCAGCTAGTACCTCCTAAATACACTGTGTGGCCCCATATAGT
Organism: Rhinoderma darwinii; assembly: GCF_050947455.1. NCBI lineage: Eukaryota > Metazoa > Chordata > Amphibia > Anura > Rhinodermatidae > Rhinoderma > Rhinoderma darwinii. Next base: position 785,536 of record NW_027461704.1, read on the forward strand.
GCCAGCTAGTACCACCCCAATCCACTGTGTGCCACCATATAGTGCCAGCTAGTACCTCCCCAACTAACTGTATGCCCCCATATAGTGTTAGCTAGTACCTCTCCAACCCACTGTGTGTCCCCATTTAGTGCCAGCTAGTACCTCCCCAACCCACAGTGTGCCCCCATATAGTGCCAGCCAATATATGACCCCCATACAGAGTCAGGTCCAGTGCGCCTCCTCCATCAATACGACCCCCCTACTGTGCATGTCCACTGGCTGGGAGGAGTGCACTGCGGGCACAATATGGAGGATGGAGCAGTAGTCCACACATGTGGTGGCTTCGATGATCTGCTCTCTTGTATGGATATATGAAGTCACGGACTTACGCTGAGAACAAGTACCTGGTAGTGAACAAATCTCATGTCTCTGGAAAAGATGGCCGCCTCCCATACACAGCGCTGGGTCGGGCTGATAGATTTCGCTAAACGCTCCAGCGTCCCCTGGTGATGTGGTGAGAACTTGTGGGCCAGAGTCAAGTGGAAATCTCTAGAGACCGACCTCACAGAGCAGCCTGCGGGAACAGAGGTGTCAAGAAGGAGATTTCTACAAATAGACAGAATGAAGATCTGGATCTCCTGCCAAATCCTCTGATCTTACAGGATTCCAGGGACTGACCTTAGGAAGAGACACATCCCACAGTCCGGACCCCATTCAGCGATGGACTGGGGTCGTCATTAATACAGACATACCAGAGGAAGGCAGGAGGTTTTTTCCTTTCGGCCTTCGGTCTTTATATACATATTATATACATATCGCTCAGTGGCGCTGCCTCTATTGGTCCTGGTAATGAAGTAACTTTCATGTGACTCTCCCAGAGCTGCTCAGATGGTGCCAGTTGTTGGCTGTTTGCCCCAGTAGAGTGTTTATGGCAGAAAGAAAATCTCTAAAATATTCATGTCCAACAAAACGTTTCAGTTCTGACATTTTTGGTACAATTTCTTAATCTAAAATAAAAAATAACCCACAAAGCGAATCATACCCAAAGATCGGAACCAGTCCACGAAATATATAAAATAACTGACCAAGTACAGGGATTCTTTGTGTGACTGAGTTTGGACTTGTGTGATGTGGTGGTGGTCCTCCTCGCACTGTCCTGTGTGATGTGGTGGTGGTCCTCCTCGCACTGTCCTGTGTGATGTGGTGGTGGTCCTCCTCGCACTGTCCTGTGTGATGTGGTGGTGTTCCTCCTCGCACTGTCCTGTGTGATGTGGTGGTGTTCCTCCTCGCACTGTCCTGTGTGATTGAGTTTGGACTTGTGTGATGTGGTGGTGGTCCTCCTCGCACTGTCCTGTGTGATGTGGTTGTGGTCCTTCTCGCACTGTCCTGTGTGATGTGGTGGTGGTCCTCCTCGCACTGTCCTGTGTGATGTGGTGGTGGTCCACCTCGCACTGTCTTGTGTGACTGAGTTTGGACCTGTGTGATGTGGTGGTGGTCCTCCTCGCACTGTCCTGTGTGACTGAGTTTGGACCTGTGTGATGTGGTGGTGGTCCTCCTCGCACTGTCCTGTGTGATGTGGTGGTGGTCCACCTCGCACTGTCTTGTGTGACTGAGTTTGGACCTGTGTGATGTGGTGGTGGTCCTCCTCGCACTGTCCTGTGTGACTGAGTTTGGACCTGTGTGATGTGGTGGTGGTCCTCCTCGCACTGTCCTGTGTGATGTGGTGGTGGTCCACCTCGCACTGTCTTGTGTGACTGAGTTTGGACCTGTGTGATGTGGTGGTGGTCCTCCTCGCACTGTCCTGTGTGACTGAGTTTGGACCTGTGTGATGTGGTGGTGGTCCTCCTCGCACTGTCCTGTGTGATGTGGTGGTGGTCCTCCTCGCACTGTCCTGTGTGACTGAGTTTGGACTTGTGTGATGTGGTGGTGGTCCTCCTCGCACTGTCCTGTGTGACTGAGTTTGGACCTGTGTGATGTGGTGGTGTTCCTCCTCGCACTGTCCTGTGTGATGTGGTTGTGGTCCTCCTCGCACTGTCCTGTGTGATGTGGTTGTGGTCCTTCTCGCACTGTCCTGTGTGATGTGGTGGTGGTCCTCCTCGCACTGTCCTGTGTGATGTGGTGGTGGTCCTCCTCGCACTGTCCTGTGTGACTGAGTTTGGACCTGTGTGATGTGGTGGTGGTCCTCCTCGCACTGTCCTGTGTGACTGAGTTTGGACTTGTGTGATGTGGTGGTGGTCCTCCTCGCACTGTCCTTTGTGATGTGGTTGTGGTCCTTCTCGCACTGTCCTGTGTGATGTGGTGGTGGTCCTCCTCGCACTGTCCTGTGTGACTGAGTTTGGACCTGTGTGATGTGGTGGTGGTCCTCCTCGCACTGTCCTGTGTGACTGAGTTTGGACTTGTGTGATGTGGTGGTGGTCCTCCTCGCACTGTCCTGTGTGACTGAGTTTGGACCTGTGTGATGTGGTGGTGGTCCTCCTCGCACTGTCCTGTGTGACTGAGTTTGGACCTGTGTGATGTGGTGGTGGTCCTCCTCGCACTGTCCTTTGTGATGTGGTTGTGGTCCTTCTCGCACTGTCCTGTGTGATGTGGTGGTGGTCCTCCTCGCACTGTCCTGTGTGACTGAGTTTGGACCTGTGTGATGTGGTGGTGGTCCTCCTCGCACTGTCCTGTGTGACTGAGTTTGGACTTGTGTGATGTGGTGGTGGTCCTCCTCGCACTGTCCTGTGTGACTGAGTTTGGACTTGTGTGATGTGGTGGTGGTCCTCCTCGCACTGTCCTGTGTGACTGAGTTTGGACCTGTGTGATGTGGTGGTGGTCCTCCTCGCACTGTCCTGTGTGACTGAGTTTGGACCTGTGTGATGTGGTGGTGGTCCTCCTCGCACTGTCCTCTGTGACTGAGTTTGGACCTGTGTGATGTGGTGGTGGTCCTCCTCGCACTGTCCTGTGTGATGTGGTGGTGGTCCTCCTCGCACTGTCCTGTGTGATGTGGTGGTGGTCCTCCTCGCACTGTCCTGTGTGACTGAGTTTGGACCTGTGTGATATGGTGGTGGTCCTCCTCGCACTGTCTTGTGTGACTGAGTTTGGACCTGTGTGATGTGGTGGTGGTCCTCCTCGCACTGTCCTGTGTGACTGAGTTTGGACTTGTGTGATGTGGTGATGGTCCTCCTCGCACTGTCCTGTGTGATGTGGTTGTGGTCCTTCTCGCACTGTCTTGTGTGACTGAGTTTGGACCTGTGTGATGTGGTGGTGGTCCTCCTCGCACTGTCCTGTGTGACTGAGTTTGGACCTGTGTGACGTGGTGGTGGTCCTCCTCGCACTGTCCTGTGTGATGTGGTGGTGGTCCTCCTCGCACTGTCCTGTGTGATGTGGTGGTGGTCCTCCTCGCACTGTCCTGTGTGATGTGGTGGTGGTCCTCCTTGCACTGTCATTTGGGACTGAGTTTGAACTTGTGATCTTGTCACCAAGATGTTGTCTGATTTATGAATAAATGTGTGAAACGGCTGTAGTGAATAGTGTGAGAAAAAACCTTGGAGGAGTCAAAAGTCCCACGTTCGCAGTTGTTCTGAAATGTTTTACTCTCAGGCCGGTGGTTCGGAGCTCTGACGTCCTCCATCATGTGTTTCAGTGGACGGTGGGAGTCCGATGGGTATGGGAAGGTTTTGTACAGACTTCAATGTCTAATTTGTCCGGCACTCCAGAATTTCTCTGTGAACCTGATGTTCTTGACCACTGACGTTCATCGCTTGGTGGAGCCTCAAGTAATTTGATTTGAACCCATCTACCTACAGTGAAGGAAATAAGTATTTGATCCCTTGCTGATTTTGTAAGTTTGCCCGCTGTCAAAGACATGAACAGTCTAGAATTTTTAGGCTAGGTTAATTTTACCAGTGAGAGATAGATTATATAAAAAAAAAAAAAGAAAATCACATTGTCAGAATAATCTATATTTATTTGCATTGTGCACAGAGAAATAAGTATTTGATCCCTTTGGCAAACAAGACTTAATACTTGGTGGCAAAACCCTTGTTGGCAAGCACAGCAGTCAGACGTTTTTTGTAGTTGATGATGAGGTTTGCACACATGTTAGATGGAATTTTGGCCCACTCCTCTTTACAGATCATCTGTAAATCATTAAGATTTCGAGGCTGTCGCTTGGCAACTCGGATCTTCAGCTCCCTCCATAAGTTTTCGATGGGATTAAGGTCTGGAGACTGGCTAGGCCACTCCATGACCTTAATGTGCTTCTTTTTGAGCCACTCCTTTGTTGCCTTGGCTGTATGTTTCGGGTCATTGTCGTGCTGGAAGACGCAGCCACGAGCCATTTTTAATGTCCTGGTGGAGGGAAGGAGGTTGTCACTCAGGATTTGACGGTACATGGCTCCATCCATTCTCACATTGATGCGGTGAAGTAGTCCTGTGCCCTTAGCAGAGAAACACCCCCAAAACATAATGTTTCCACCTCCATGCTTGACAGTGGGGACGGTGTTCTTTGGGTTATAGGCAGCATTTCTCTTCCTCCAAACACGGCGAGTTGAGTTAATGCCAAAGAGCTCAATTTTAGTCTCATCTGACCACAGCACCTTCTCCCAATCACTCTCAGAATCATCCAGATGTTCATTTGCAAACTTCAGACGGGCCTGTACATGTGCCTTCTTGAGCAGGGGGACCTTGCGGGCACTGCAGGATTGTAATGTGTTACCAATGGTTTTCTTGGGGACTGTGGTCCCAGCTGCCTTGAGATCATTAACAAGTTCCCCCCGTGTAGTTTTCGGCTGAGCTCTCCCCTTCCTGAGGATCAAGGATACCCCACGAGGTGAGATTTTACATGGAGCCCCAGATCGATGTGGATTGACAGTCATTTTGTATGTCTTCCATTTTCTTACTATTGCACCAACAGTTGTCTCCTTCTCACCCAGCGTCTTACTTATGGTTTTGTAGCCCATTCCAGCCTTGTGCAGGTCTATGATCTTGTCCCTGACATCCTTAGAAAGCTCTTTGGTCTTGCCCATGTTGTAGAGGTTAGAGTCAGACTGATCATTGAGTCTGTGGACAGGAGTCTCTTATACAGGTGACCATGTAAGAGCTGTCTATAATGCCGGCACCAAGGTGATTTGGAGCAGTAACTGGTCTGGAGGAGGCTGAGCTCTTAATGGTTGGTCGGGGGTCACATACTTATTTCTCTGTGCACAATGCAAATAAATAGAGATCATTCTGACTATGTGATTTTCTGTTTTTTTATATAATCTATCTCTCACTGGTAAAATTAACCGAGCCTAAAAATTCTAGACTGTTCATGACTTTGACAGCGGGCAAACGTACAAAATCAGCAAGGGATCAAATACTTATTTCCTTCACTGTATGTAAAGCGAGTTCCCGTGAAGTTGGTAGCCGTTCTGTTCCTCACCTTCCTCGTGAAAAGACTGCAATGATGGGAAATTCTGGTGAACCCACGGTGTTTTTGGGACAGAAGACTAACGGAACATTCTTGACCTAGGCCACCATTTTGCCGTGGTCTCAGTTCAATCATGTTCTTCCTTGTTCTTTGCCAGTCGTAGTTCCTCTTCCCTGCTGTTGTCACTTCATGTGGGTGACATCATCGAGTACCACAATGCATCTCCCTGCAGCCTGGTGAACTCTCATCTTCAATGGTTCTTATTTAGATGTAAATATTCTATTCCTTTCTGGTGGAGACATATTGGATGAAGACACATCCACTGTAGCTGATAAAACTTTCCCCGGAAGCGATCGGCCTTCTCGCATCATCAGCCGTCATTGTGGATTTAGTGGCCACCACTGGCACAGGTCAGAGGGGCAAAGTTTAGACCTTTAGCTGGGACTTTTGTCTCTAGGTGGGTCATCTCCCCATCTGATCCGTCCATTATCTGATTGCCCTCCGTGCTACGCTGGTCTATAATACTAATGTGGTGAATGTCATGTCACTAAATATGTGCCCACATCCCTCAGCATCTGCTTGATAACTCCCATCATCCACTGGAACACAAACTTCAGTCTATTAGCACCCAGAAGAATGAATGTCCACAGAAAGGCTCTGATATAATCCTATAGATGGAGGGGGATACAGGACTGATTCTGGTCCTAAATCATACAACGAACAGCGGACACCGCGGTGACTGGATCTTATTCATCAGAACCGCTCTGGTTGGGGTAACTGGGATTAGAATGAGTTGATTGGGGTACAATTATTTGGGTTTTCTAGTGATTTGGGTTCTGTTGATAGGGTAAGGTGATTGGTTTACTGTGATTTGAGTAAGGTAATTTGGGGGCGGTGACTGTGGTAAAGTGATTGGGTTATGGTCATTGTCGTAAAGTGATTGTGATATTGTGATTGGGTTACTATGATTGGCTTACAGTGATTGGGTTACAGTGATCGGGTTACAGTGATTGGGTTTCGGCGATTGGGTTACGGCGATTGGGTTACGGCGATTGGGTTACGGTGATTGGGTTACGGCGATTGGGTTATGGTCATTAAAAGTGCAGACATGGCAGGAAGACCATGGGAGTGATTGTGGAGAACCATTCCTACCGTTACCCCTTCTGGTTTCGGGCCTCGCTCTATGGAATAGAATCATTAATAAGTCACCACTGCTAGAAGAGATTGTTGTAATAAAATAATATTAATGATTGACAATCGTCATTATGCCCGTGGTTGGCTTAGTGGCGCATGGGCACAACCAGACGGCACATGGAGGGTACGTGAAGGTCAGATATGGAGGCGTCAGATGTATTATGGTTTTCCACCTTTGATGTTGGCTGGGCAGGTTGGCCGCTGGCGTGGCTGGTACGTACATTTTTGGCAGTCACCAACATTCACTAATGTCATGACCAGTAACGTGCAGGGACTTCAGACAATACTCCTGTGAGTCAGTGCTGGATGAAAAAAAGATAAATTGACCCCTCACCTGTCAGAGTGGACACCTGGTGGCAGAAACCCCCCACAAAGCTCCTGATGGCGTCGGCTGCAGCCTTGTTTAAGAAGAAGCCTATGAATGAGCTGGATGAATACAGGGACAATGAAATGGTCTGAGGAAAAGCGGCGAGGTCCCCGGTGATCTTGAGCGCAGCATGGAGACGTTCAACCTTCCCATCTTCACACTGGACAGAAGAAGGAAGGAGATAAAGTGGAATCAGAACAAGTGAAGTCAAGGTTGAGCCGCACAATGACCCCCCCCCCCCACCCCACCCTCCGGTGTCCTTCATGAGAAAAAGCCCTGGAGAAGACCTTTAAAAATGACAGAAAATGTTGTGTTTCCACCACAGCTTCCAACAACTGGACGACGGATAAAACAGAAAGGGGTCCCCCTCCAGGAAGCAGCACCCCCGGTCTGAAGGTCCCCGACTGCTCATAGTGGCCCCTGGGATGTACATTTTGTGGAGTCAGGTGTTTGCATGTTCGTTTTAGATGTCCCTGTGCGGAGATCTCACCGTGAAGAAGTCGCTCAGTGTTATGTGGGGGAACCGGCCATGAGCTCTGTTCTTCCCACACAGTCTGAGGCTCTCGGCCTGAAACTCCTGCAGTGATGTCCCCAGAGGCCCGGTGGGAACCAAGTACAGAAAATACTCCTGAGGGATTGGATCATCTAGAGAGGGATCCCGCCAATGTTCCTGTAACCTGTGTGGACAGAGAAGGGTTAATATTGAGGTCATCTCTGGTCCTCACATTCACAGCACGTCTGTTACTGGACTATTACATGATGCGATCCCTGATGTTACTCAACCGATCCATGAATGGCGGCGATACTAGCGTGTTATAACGGTGATAATGTCACAAGACCGGCAATATGGCGAGCAGGCCGCTAGACATTGGTACTTGGCTGTTTGGCGTGTATTTGGGGGACCGTCCATATCAATAATGTGATATACAGCTGATCGACCATGTCCTCAGGATGAACAATGCGGCAGGACATACCGGCCCGTGGGTGCCCTCCTCCATGCAGAGATAAGGAGGAAAAAACGGGATACACGGCGCTGCTTAATGTAATTAGTTTAATAACGATGGATGCTACGCGTTTCGATACCGGACTGGCATCTTCATCAGGCATATCAAGGGGATAGTACAGAGGACACATATATATACACAAATGTACAAAATTGAAATCAAGCTCATTGGGCCAGTTCAGACCAGCCTCCTGGCCAGAAAAACCGCCAAAAACAGCAGGTCAAAGTTCAGCAAATGTCATAACATAAAGAACATAATACAAAATGAAAAAATGGGGTGAATGCAATAACAAATGAGTTGCTAACAGATAGTACATGTTATTAGATGTCACATTTAGTATAGTAAGTCTATGAGCAAACTAATCCGTTCAGTTCCTGAACCAAAATGATTATCGGCATTTAGTACAAATAACATATTGTTTATACAAGTGTTTTATATGTGGTATATGAAAGGGATAGATGATATGGAGTTGTCAGGGGATGGTGAGATAGTACGATGTCTAGAGAATGTTTTATTTGTACGAGATCCTAATATAGCGCATAGTAGCGCGTTGTCATGGTAACCTGTAAACACAGACAAACCGGAAGAGAAGGGAAACTATGTTGGAACGCATAGTGAAGCGCAACAGCGCAGTGAGAAAGTTTCGCTAAAAATGTTTTCGTTACAATCAGTCATAAGTGGCCAAAGATAGAAGCAACAAGGTATAAGTTTATTATAAGTATGATAGAAATACTGAGAGATGCTATTATAATATAAATAATGAAGTCATGAAGAACACTAACAGCTAAAGGGCCGAACAGGTTCGATGTGGGGAACAATACAATTAGTTAGATGAGCAGGGACAATACTGCAGTCAGGCTGGACAGGGACTACCTCACCCTATAAACCACGTATAGGAGTTCTACTGCCCAGACACCAACATCTCCCCCGATGTCCACCCATGACACATTCCCGGAAAGCCCCGCAAACACGTGGGTTAATATCGTAGCAAGGCGTCAGAAACATCAATATTCGGCCCTTTCCCATCTGCACAGTCCTACTTCCCACCACATTCATCTACACAGTCCTAATTCCCACCACATCCATCAACACAGTCCCACTTCCCACCACATTCATCTACACAGTACTAATTCCTACCTCATCCATCTACACAGTCCTACTTCCCACCACATATATCTACACAGTCCTACTTCCCACCACATTCATCTACACAGTCCTACTTCCCACCTCATCCATCTGCACAGTCCTACTTCCCACCACATCCATCTAACCAGGCCTACTTCCTACCTAATCCATCTGCACAGTCCTACTTCCTACCTCATCCATCTGCACAGTCCAACTCCTACCTCATCTATCTGCACAGTCCAACTTCCCACCACATTCATCTACACAATTCCACTTCCCACCACATCCATCTACACAGTCCTACTTCCCACCACATCCATCTACACAGTCCCACTTCCCACCACATCCATCTAAGCAGTCCTACTTCCCACCTCATCGATCTACACAGTTCTACATCCTACCTCATCCATCTGCACAGTCCTACTTCCCACCACATCCATCTACACAGTCCTACTTCCCACCACATCCATCTGCACAGTCCTACTTCCCACCACATCGATTTGAACAGTCCTACTTCCTACCTCATCAATCTACACAGTCCTACTTCCCACCACATCCATCTACACAGTACTAATTCCTACCTCATCCATCTACACAGTCCTAATTCCCACCACATTCATCTACACAGTCCTACTTCCCACCACATTCATCTACACAGTCCAACTTCCCACCACATCCATCTATGCAGTCCCACTTCCCACCACATCCATCTACACAGTCCTACTTCCTACCTCATCCATCTGCACAGTCCTACTTCACACCACATCCATCTGCACAGTCCTACTTTCCATCACATCCATCTGCACAGTCTTACTTCCCACCACATCCATCTGCACAGTCCTACTTCCCACCACATTCATCTACACAGTCCTAATTCCCACCACATCCATCAACACAGTCCCACTTCCCACCACATTCATCTACACAGTACTAATTCCTACCTCATCCATCTACACAGTCCTACTTCCCACCACATATATCTACACAGTCCTACTTCCCACCACATTCATCTACACAGTCCTACTTCCCACCTCATCCATCTGCACAGTCCTACTTCCCACCACATCCATCTAACCAGGCCTACTTCCTACCTAATCCATCTGCACAGTCCTACTTCCTACCTCATCCATCTGCACAGTCCAACTCCTACCTCATCTATCTGCACAGTCCAACTTCCCACCACATTCATCTACACAATTCCACTTCCCACCACATCCATCTACACAGTCCTACTTCCCACCACATCCATCTACACAGTCCCACTTCCCACCACATCCATCTAAGCAGTCCTACTTCCCACCTCATCGATCTACACAGTTCTACATCCTACCTCATCCATCTGCACAGTCCTACTTCCCACCACATCCATCTACACAGTCCTACTTCCCACCACATCCATCTGCACAGTCCTACTTCCCACCACATCTATTTGAACAGTCCTACTTCCTACCTCATCAATCTACACAGTCCTACTTCCCACCACATCCATCTACACAGTACTAATTCCTACCTCATCCATCTACACAGTCCTAATTCCCACCACATTCATCTACACAGTCCTACTTCCCACCACATTCATCTACACAGTCCAACTTCCCACCACATCCATCTATGCAGTCCCACTTCCCACCACATCCATCTACACAGTCCTACTTCCTACCTCATCCATCTGCACAGTCCTACTTCACACCACATCCATCTGCACAGTCCTACTTTCCATCACATCCATCTGCACAGTCTTACTTCCCACCACATCCATCTGCACAGTCCTACTTCCCACCACATCCATCTGCACAGTCCTACTTCCCACCACATCCATCTGCACAGTCCTACTTCCTACCTCATCCATCTACACAGTCCTACTTCCCACCACATCCATCTACACAGTACTACTTCCTACCTCATCCATCTACACAGTCCCACTTCCCACCTGATCCATCTGCACAGTCCTACTTCCCACCACATCCATCTACACAGTCCTACTTCCTACCTAATCCATCTGCACAGTCCTACTTACCACCTTATCCATCTGCATAGTCTTACTTCCTACCTCATCTATCTGCAAAGTCCTACTTCCCACCACATCCATCTACACAGTCCTACTTCCCACCACATCCATCTGCACAGTCCTACTTCCCACCACAGCCATCTGCACAGTACTACTTCCCACCTCATCCATCTACACAGTCCTACTTCCCACCTCATCCATCTACACAGTTCTACATCCTACCTCATCCATCTGCACAGTCCTACTTACCACCTTATCCATTTGCACAGTCTTACTAATTCCTACCTGATCCATCTACACAGTCCTACTTCCCACCACATCCATCTACGCTGTCCTACTTCCCACCACATCCATCTACGCTGTCCTACTTCCCACCACATCCATCTACACAGTCCTACTTCCTACATCATTCATCTGCACAGTCCTACTTCCTACCTCATCCATCTGCACAGTCCTACTTCCTACCTCATCCATCTGCACAGTCCTACTTCCTACCTCATCCATCTACACAGTCCCACTTCCCATCACATCCATCTACACAGTCATACTTCCCACCACATCCATCTACGCAGTCCCACTTCCCACCACATCCATCTACACAGTCCTACTTCCCACCCCATCCATCTGCACAGTCCTTCTTCCTACCACATCCATCTACACAGTCCTACTTTCTACCTCATCCATCTGCACAGTCCTACTTCCTACCTCATCCATCTGCACAATCCTACATCTCACCTCATATCTGCACAGTCCTACTTCCCACCACATCCAACTACACAGTCACACTTCCCACCACATCCATCTACACAGTCCTACTTCCCACCTCATCCATCTACCCAGTCCTACTTCCTACCACATCCATCTACACAGTCAAACTTCCCACCACATCCATCTACACAGTCCTACTTCCCACCACATCCATCTACCCAGTCCTACTTCCTACCACATCCATCTGCACAGTCCTACTTCCTACCTCATCTATCTGCACTGTCCTACTTCCCACCACATCCATCTACACAGTCCTACTTCCCACCACATCCATCTGCACAGTCCTACTTCCCACCACACCCATTTGAACAGTCCTACTTCCCACCTCATCCATCTACACAGTCCTACTTCCCACCACATCCATCTACACAGTACTAATTCCTACCTCAGCCATCTACATAGTCCTACTTCCCACCACATTCATCTGCAGAGTCCTACTTCCTACCTCATTCATCTACACAGTCCTACTTCTCACCACATTCATTTGCACAGTCCTACTTCCTACTTCATCCATCTGCACAGTCCTACTTCCTACCTCATTCATCTGCTCAATTCTACTTCCTACCTCATTCATCTGCACAGTCCTACTTCCCACCACATCCATCTACGCTGTCCTACTTCCCACCACATCCATCTACGCTGTCCTACTTCCTACATCATCCATCTGCACAGTCCTACTTCCTACCTCATCCATCTGCACAGTCCTACTTCTCAAATTATCCATCTGCACAGTCCTACTTCTCATCCATCTGCACAGTCCTACTTTCCACCACATCCATCTACACAGTCCCACTTCCCACCACATCCATCTACACAGTCCTACTTCCTACATCATCCATCTGCACAGTCCTACTTTCTACCTCATCCATCTGCACAGTCCTACTTCCTACCTCATCCATCTGCACAATCCTACATCTCACCTCATATCTGCACAGTCCTACTTCCCACCACATCCAACTACACAGTCACACTTCCCACCACATCCATCTACACAGTCCTACTTCCCACCTCATCCATCTACCCAGTCCTACTTCCTACCACATCCATCTGCACAGTCCTACTTCCTACCTCATCCATCTGCACAGTCCTACTTCCCACCACATCCATCTACACAGTCCTACTTCCCACCACATCCATCTGCACAGTCCTACTTCCCACCACATCCATTTGAACAGTCCTACTTCCCACCTCATCCATCTACACAGTCCTACTTACCACATTATCCATCTGCACAGTCTTACTAATTCCTACCTGATCCATCTACACAGTCCTACTTCCCACCACAGCCATCTGCACAGTCCTACTTCACACCACATCCATCTACGCTGTCCTACTTCCCACCACATCCATCTACTCTGTCCTACTTCCCACCACATCCATCTACACAGTCCTACTTCCTACATCATCCATCTGCACAGTCCTACTTCCTACCTCATCCATCTGAACAGTCCTACTTCTCAAATTATCCATCTGCACAGTCCTACTTCTCATCCATCTGCACAGTCCTACTTCCTAACTCATCCATCTACACAGTCCCACTTCCCATCACATCCATCTACACAGTCATACTTCCCACCACATCCATCTACGCAGTCCCACTTCCCATCACATCCATCTACACAGTCATACTTCCCACCACATCCATCTACGCAGTCCCACTTCCCACCACATTCATCTGCACAGTCCTACTTCCCACCACATCAATCTACACAGTCCTACTTCCCACCCCATCCATCTGCACAGTCCTTCTTCCTACCACATCCATCTGCACAGTCCTACTTCCTACCTCATCCATCCGCACTGTCCTACTTCCCACCAAATCCATCTACACAGTCCTACTTCCCACCACATCCATCTGCACAGTCCTACTTCCCACCACACCCATTTGAACAGTCCTACTTCCCACCTCATCCATCTACACAGTCCTACTTCCCACCACATCCATCTACACAGTACTAATTCCTACCTCAGACATCTACATTGTCCTACTTCCCACCACATTCATCTGCACAGTCCTACTTCTCACCACATCCATTTGCACAGTCCTACTTCCTACTTCATCCATCTGCACAGTCCTACTTCCTACCTCATTCATCTGCTCAATTCTACTTCCTACCTCATTCATCTACACAGTCCTACTTCTCACCACATCCATTTGCACAGTCCTACTTCTCACATCATCCATCTGCACAGTTCTACTCCTACCTCATCCATCTGCATAGTCCTACTTCCCACCACATCCATCTACACAGTCCCACTTCCCACCACATCCATCTACACAGTCCAACTTCCTACCTCATCCATCTGCATAGTCCTACTACCTACCTCATCCATCTGCACAGTCCTACTTCTCACCACATCCATCTGCACAGTCCTACTTCCCATCAAAGCCATCTGCACAGTCCTACTTCCCACCAAATCCATCTGCACAGTCCTACTTCCCACCACATCCATCTGCACAGTCCTACTTCCCATCAAATCCATCATCACAGTCCTACTTCCCACCACATCCATCTGCACAGTCCTACTTCCCACCACATCCATATGCACAGTCCTACTTCCTACCTCATCCATCTGCACAGTCCTACTTCTCGCCACATCCATCTGCACAGTCCTACTTCCCATCAAATCCATCTGCACAGTCCTACTTCCCACCACATCCATCTGCACAGTCCTACTACCCACCACATCCATCTGCACAGTCCTACTTCCTACCTAATCCATCTACACAGTCCTACTTCCCACCACATTCATCCGCACAGTCCTATTTCCCAGCTCATCCATCTACACAGTCCTACTTCCCACCACATCCATCGGCACAGTCCTACTTCCCACCACATCCATCTACACAGTCCTACTTCCCACCACATTCATCTACACAGTCCTACTTCCTACCTCATCCATCTGCACAGTCCTACTTCCTACCTCATCCATCTGCATAGTCCTACTTCTCACATCATGCATCTGCACAGTCCTACTTCCTAGCTCAATCATCTACACAGTCCTACTTTTCACCTCTTCCATCTGCTTAGTCCGACTTCTCACCTCATCTATTTGCACAGTCCTACTTCCCACCACATCCATCTACACAGTCCTACTACTGTGACACTGCAGTGAGGGATGTGAACCGAGTCCCCTAAATGTTTTCCCACATAAGATATAACACATTACAGGACAGAGAACAGGAGTCATTACACTCACCACAAAGCTGCATCCGGGACCGAACTCCACCCCGTAGCAGCAAGAGCCTTGTACCTGAAAGAGAATTGTATCAGACATGAGATCCACACATCTTATATACAGTAACAGCTATTCATCTATTACTACTGACAACCGGCCTGTATATCATGTTTGAGAGGTTGTCACAGCCCCGCCCCCTGTTACTGACATCACTGATATATAATATAATTACATTGTGATCAGACATGAGATCCACACATCTTATATACAGTCACAGCTATTCATCTATTACTACTGACAACCAGCCTGTATATCATGTGTGAGAGGTTGTCACAGCCCCGCCCCCTGTTACTGACATCACTGATATATATTATAATTACATGTGATCAGACATGAGATCCACACATCTTATATACAGTCACAGCTATTCATCTATTACTACTGACAACCAGCCTGTATATCATGTGTGAGAGGTTGTCACAGCCCCGCCCCCTGTTACTGACATCACTGATATATAATATAATTACATTGTGATCAGACATGAGATCCACACATCTTATATACAGTCACAGCTATTCATCTATTACTACTGACAACCAGCCTGTATATCATGTGTGAGAGGTTGTCACAGCCCCGCCCCCTGTTACTGACATCACTGATATATAATATATTTTACATGTGATCAGACATGAGATCCACACATCTTATATACAGTCACAGCTATTCAACTATTACTACTGACAACCAGCCTGTATATCATGTGTCAGAGGTTGTCACAGCCCCGCCCCCTGTTACTGACATCACTGATATATAATATAATTACATTGTGATCAGACATGAGATCCACACATCTTATATGCATATATACATCACATGCACAGGCATTTCATATATACATTACATGCACAGACATTTCATATATACATTACATGCACAGACATTACATATATACATTACATACACAGACATCACCTATATACATTACATGCACAGACATTACATATATACATCACATGCACAGACATTACATATATACATTACATACACAGACATCACCTATATACATCACATGCACAGACATTACATATATACATCACATGCACAGACATTACATATATACATCACATGCACAGACATCACCTATATACATTACATACACAGACATTACATATATACATTACATACACAGACATTACATATATACATTACATGCACAGACATTACGTATATACATTACATACACAGACATCACCTATATACATCACATGCACAGACATCACCTATATACATTACATGCACAGACATTACATATATACATCACATGCACAGACATTACATATATACATTACATGCACAGACATTACGTATATACATTACATACACAGACATCACCTATATACATCACATGCACAGACATCACCTATATACATTACATGCACAGACATTACATATACACATTACATGCACAGACATTACATATATACATTACATGCACAGACATCACCTATATACATCACATGCACAGACATCACCTATATACATTACATACACAGACATTACATATATACATCACATGCACAGACATTACATATATACATTACATACACAGACATCACCTATATACATCACATGCACAGACATTACATATATACATCACATGCACAGACATTACATATATACATTACATACACAGACATTACATATATACATCACATGCACAGACATTACATATATACATTACATGCACAGACATTACATATATACATCACATGCACAGACATCACCTATATACATTACATGCACAGACATCACCTATATACATTACATGCACAGACATTACATATATACATCACATGCACAGACATTACATATATACATTACATACACAGACATTACATATATACATCACATGCACAGACATTACATATATACATTACATGCACAGACATTACATATATACATTACATGCACAGACATTACATATATACATTACATGCACAGACATTACATATATACATTACATACACAGACATCACCTATATACATTACATACACAGACATTACATATATACATTACATGCACAGACATTACATATATACATCATATGCACAGACATTACATATATACATCACATGCACAGACATTTCATATATACATCACATGCACAGACATTACATATATACATTACATGCACAGACATCACCTATATACATTACATGCACAGACATTACATATATACATTACATGCACAGACATTACATATATACATTACATACACAGACATTACATATATACATTACATGCACAGACATTACATATATACATTACATGCACAGACATTACATATATACATCACATGCACAGACATTACATATATACATTACATACACAGACATTACATATATACATCACATGCACAGACATTACATATATACATTACATGCACAGACATTACATATATACATTACATGCACAGACATTACATATATACATTACATGCACAGACATTACATATATACATTACATACACAGACATCACCTATATACATTACATACACAGACATTACATATATACATTACATGCACAGACATTACATATATACATCATATGCACAGACATTACATATATACATTACATGCACAGACATTACATATATACATTACATGCACAGACATTACATATATACATCATATGCACAGACATCACCTATATACATCACATGCACAGACATTACATATATACATAAGGGTATGTTCACACGGCCTATTTACGGACGTAATTCGGGCGTTTTTGCCCCGAATTACGTCTGAAAATAGCGCCTCAATAGCGCTGACAAACATCTGCCCATTGAAAGCAATGGGCAGACGTTTGTCTGTTCACACGAGGCGTATATTTACGCGCCGCTGTCAAATGACGGCGCGTAAATTGACGCCCGCGTAGAGGAAGTGACCTGTCACTTCTTTGGCCGTAATTGGAGCCGCTATTCATTGACTCCAATGAATAGCAGCGCTAATTACGGCCGTAATTGACGCGGCGTTCAAGCGCCTGCACATGCCGGTACGGCTGAAATTACGGGGATGTTTTCAGGCTGAAACATCCCCGTAATTTCAGCCATTACGGACCCCCGCGGTGTGAACATACCCTTACATGCACAGACATTACATATATACATCATATGCACAGACATTACATATATACATTACATACACAGACATTACATATATACATCACATGCACAGACATCACCTATATACATTACATGCACAGACATTACATATATACATTACATGCACAGACATCACCTATATACATTACATACACAGACATTACATATATACATTACATGCACAGACATTACATATATACATTACATGCACAGACATTACATATATACATTACATGCACAGACATTACATATATACATCACATACACAGACATTACATATATACATCACATGCACAGACATCACCTATATACATTACATACACAGACATTACATATATACATTACATGCACAGACATTACATATATACATTACATACACAGACATTACATATATACATTACATACACAGACATTACATATATACATTACATACACAGACATTACATATATACATTACATGCACAGACATTACATATATACATCACATGCACAGACATTACATATATACATCACATGCACAGACATCACCTATATACATTACATACACAGACATCACCTATATACATTACATACACAGACATTACATATATACATTACATGCACAGACATTACATATATACATTACATGCACAGACATTACATATATACATTACATGCACAGACATTACATATATACATTACATGCACAGACATCACCTATATACATTACATACACAGACATTACATATACACATTACATGCACAGACATTACATATATACATTACATGCACAGACATTACATATATACATTACATACACAGACATTACATATATACATCATATGCACAGACATTACATATATACATTACATGCACAGACATTACATATATACATTACATGCACAGACATTCCATATATACATTACATGCACAGACATTACATATATACATTACATACACAGACATTACATATATACATTACATGCACAGACATTACATATATACATTACATGCACAGACATCACCTATATACATTACATGCACAGACATTACATATATACATTACATGCACAGACATCACCTATATACATTACATACACAGACATTACATATATACATTACATGCACAGACATTACATATATACATTACATGCACAGACATCACCTATATACATTACATGCACAGACATTACATATATACATTACATGCACAGACATCACCTATATACATTACATACACAGACATTACATATATACATTACATGCACAGACATTACATATATACATTACATACACAGACATTACATATATACATTACATACACAGACATTACATATATACATTACATACACAGACATTACATATATACATTACATGCACAGACATTACATATATACATCACATGCACAGACATTACATATATACATCACATGCACAGACATCACCTATATACATTACATACACAGACATTACATATACACATTACATGCACAGACATTACATATATACATTACATGCACAGACATTACATATATACATTACATACACAGACATTACATATATACATCATATGCACAGACATTACATATATACATTACATACACAGACATCACCTATATACATCACATGCACAGACATTACATATATACATTACATGCACAGACATTACATATATACATTACATACACAGACATTACATATATACATCATATGCACAGACATTACATATATACATTACATGCACAGACATTACATATATACATTACATGCACAGACATCACCTATATACATTACATGCACAGACATTACATATATACATCATATGCACAGACATTACATATATACATTACATGCACAGACATTACATATATACATCATATGCACAGACATTACATATATACATTACATACACAGACATTACATATATACATTACATACACAGACATTACATATATACATTACATGCACAGACATTACATATATACATTACATGCACAGACATTACATATATACATCACATGCACAGACATTACATATATACATTACATGCACAGACATTACATATATACATTACATGCACAGACATTACATATATACATTACATACACAGACATTACATATATACATTACATACACAGACATTACATATATACATTACATGCACAGACATTACATATATACATTACATGCACAGACATTACATATATACATCACATGCACAGACATTACATATATACATCACATGCACAGACATCACCTATATACATTACATGCACAGACATCACCTATATACATTACATGCACAGACATTACATATATACATTACATGCACAGACATTACATATATACATCATATGCACAGACATTACATATATACATTACATGCACAGACATCACCTATATACATTACATGCACAGACATTACATATATACATTACATGCACAGACATTACATATATACATCATATGCACAGACATTTCATATATACATCACATGCACAGACATCACATATATACATTACATGCACAGACATCACCTATATACATTACATGCACAGACATTACATATATACATCATATGCACAGACATTACATATATACATTACATGCACAGACATTACATATATACATCATATGCACAGACATTACATATATACATTACATACACAGACATTACATATATACATTACATACACAGACATTACATATATACATTACATGCACAGACATTACATATATACATTACATGCACAGACATTACATATATACATCACATGCACAGACATTACATATATACATTACATGCACAGACATTACATATATACATTACATGCACAGACATTACATATATACATTACATACACAGACATTACATATATACATTACATACACAGACATTACATATATACATTACATGCACAGACATTACATATATACATTACATGCACAGACATTACATATATACATCACATGCACAGACATTACATATATACATCACATGCACAGACATCACCTATATACATTACATGCACAGACATCACCTATATACATTACATGCACAGACATTACATATATACATTACATGCACAGACATTACATATATACATCATATGCACAGACATTACATATATACATTACATGCACAGACATCACCTATATACATTACATGCACAGACATTACATATATACATTACATGCACAGACATTACATATATACATCATATGCACAGACATTTCATATATACATCACATGCACAGACATCACATATATACATTACATGCACAGACATCACCTATATACATTACATGCACAGACATTACATATATACATCATATGCACAGACATTACATATATACATTACATACACAGACATCACCTATATACATTACATGCACAGACATTACATATATACATCACATGCACAGACATTTCATATATACATTACATGCACAGACATTACATATATACATTACATACACAGACATTACATATATACATCATATGCACAGACATTACATATATACATTACATACACAGACATCACCTATATACATTACATGCACAGACATTACATATATACATCACATGCACAGACATCACCTATATACATTACATGCACAGACATTACATATATACATCACATGCACAGACATTTCATATATACATTACATGCACAGACATTACATATATACATTACATACACAGACATTACATATATACATTACATGCACAGACATTACATATATACATTACATACACAGACATCACCTATATACATTACATGCACAGACATTACATATATACATCACATGCACAGACATTTCATATATACATTACATGCACAGACATTACATATATACATCACATGCACAGACATTACATATATACATCACATGCACAGACATTACATATATACATTACATACACAGACATTACATATATACATTACATACACAGACATTACATATATACATTACATACACA
Source organism: Rhinoderma darwinii (assembly GCF_050947455.1). NCBI lineage: Eukaryota > Metazoa > Chordata > Amphibia > Anura > Rhinodermatidae > Rhinoderma > Rhinoderma darwinii. Next base: position 807,685 of record NW_027461704.1, read on the forward strand.
GACATTACATATATACATCACATGCACAGACATTACATATATACATTACATGCACAGACATTACATATATACATCATATGCACAGACATTACATATATACATTACATACACAGACATTACATATATACATTACATACACAGACATTACATATATACATTACATGCACAGACATTACATATATACATCACATGCACAGACATTACATATATACATTACATACACAGACATTACATATATACATTACATACACAGACATTACATATATACATTACATGCACAGACATTACATATATACATTACATACACAGACATTACATATATACATCATATGCACAGACATTACATATATACATCACATGCACAGACATTTCATATATACATCACATGCACAGACATTACATATATACATTACATACACAGACATTACATATATACATCACATGCACAGACATTACATATATACATCACATGCACAGACATCACCTATATACATTACATGCACAGACATTACATATATACATCACATGCACAGACATTACATATATACATTACATACACAGACATTACATATATACATCACATGCACAGACATTACATATATACATTACATGCACAGACATTACATATATACATTACATACACAGACATTACATATATACATTACATACACAGACATTACATATATACATCACATGCACAGACATTACATACATGTTTAGCAGAACATACGTGTTACCGGGTGAATCAGGGCAGATAGTTGTGGACTGAACAATCGTATATCCGGCAGTGATTATGTTATAAGGGATCGGGGGTTGAGGAAGAGCATTCTGAATCCTCTGCCTTGGGCACCATATGAGCTCGTCCCATTCCTGGTCTCCCACCTTTGTCAGGTTATACTCACACTTGATGCTCTGGGAATCCTTGGCGCACAAGAGCTTCTACGATTGTGGCCTCTGCCCTCGTTCTACTTCGGATTTTGGAATAGAGCGGGGCCACAGCCTCAGCCATGCTACAGCAGGAGGTATGTGACATCCTGTGCACAGAGGAGGAGGTGTGAGCTCCTGACTGCCTCACTCACAAATATAGATAAGATCACAAGAAGTGAATGTGTCACCGTATATATATGTAATATATATCCTCCATACCACACATGCCCCCTCCTATGGCTCCTCCATACCACACATGCCCCCTCCTATGGCTCCTCCATACCACACATACCCCCTCTTATGGCTCCTCCATACCACACATACCCCCTCTTATGTCTCCTCCATACCACACATACCCCCTCCTATGTCTCCTCCATACCACACATACCCCCTCTTATGGCTCCTCCATACCACACATGCCCCCTCCTATGGCTCCTCCATACCACACATGCCCCCTCCTATGGCTCCTCCATACCACACATACCCCCTCTTATGGCTCCTCCATACCACACATGCCCCCTCCTATGGCTCCTCCATACCACACATACCCCCTCCTATGGCTCCTCCATACCACACATACCCCCTCTTATGGCTCCTCCATACCACACATGCCCCCTCCTATGGCTTCTCCATACCACACATACCCCCTCTTATGGCTCCTCCATACCACACATACCCCCTCCTATGGCTCCTCCATACCATACATGCCCCCTCTTATGGCTCCTCCATACCACACATGCCCCCTCCTATGGCTCCTCCATACCACACATACCCCCTCTTATGGCTCCTCCATACCACACATGCCCCCTCCTATGGCTTCTCCATACCACACATACCCCCTCTTATGGCTCCTCCATACCACACATACCCCCTCCTATGTCTCCTCCATACCACACATGCCCCCTCTTATGGCTCCTCCATACCACACATGCCCCCTCCTATGGCTCCTCCATACCACACATGCCCCCTCCTATGGCTCCTCCATACCACACATGCCCCCTCTTATGGCTCCTCCATACCACACATGCCCCCTCCTATGGCTCCTCCATACCACACATACCCCCTCTTATGGCTCCTCCATACCACACATGCCCCCTCCTATGGCTTCTCCATACCACACATACCCCCTCTTATGGCTCCTCCATACCACACATACCCCCTCCTATGGCTCCTCCATACCACACATACCCCCTCTTATGGCTCCTCCATACCACACATGCCCCCTCCTATGGCTCCTCCATACCACACATACCCCCTCTTATGGCTCCTCCATACCACACATGCCCCCTCCTATGGCTCCTCCATACCACACATGCCCCCTCCTATGGCTCCTCCATACCACACATGCCCCCTCCTATGGCTCCTCCATACCACACATACCCCCTCTTATGGCTCCTCCATACCACACATACCCCCTCCTATGGCTCCTCCATACCACACATGCCCCCTCTTATGGCTCCTCCATACCACACATGCCCCCTCCTATGGCTTCTCCATACCACACATACCCCCTCTTATGGCTCCTCCATACCACACATGCCCCCTCCTATGTCTCCTCCATACCACACATACCCCCTCCTATGTCTCCTCCATACCACACATACCCCCTCCTATGTCTCCTCCATACCACACATACCCCCTCCTATGGCTCCTCCATACCACACATACCCCCTCCTATGGCTCCTCCATACCACACATATCCCCTCTTATGGCTCCTCCATACCACACATGCCCCCTCCTATGGCTCCTCCATACCACACATGCCCCCTCCTATGGCTCCTCCATACCACACATACCCCCTCTTATGGCTCCTCCATACCACACATGCCCCCTCCTATGTCTCCTCCATACCACACATACCCCCTCCTATGTCTCCTCCATACCACACATACCCCCTCCTATGGCTCCTCCATACCACACATGCCCCCTCCTATGTCTCCTCCATACCACACATACCCCCTCCTATGGCTCCTCCATACCACACATACCCCCTCCTATGTCTCCTCCATACCACACATACCCCCTCCTATGGCTCCTCCATAACACACATGCCCCCTCCTATGGCTCTTCCATACCACACATGCCCCCTCCTATGGCTCCTCCATACCACACATGCCCCCTCCTATGGCTCCTCCATACCGCACATGCCCCCTCTTATGGCTCCTCCATACCACACATGCCCCCTCCTATGGCTCCTCCATACCACACATGCCCCCTCCTATGGCTCCTCCATACCACACATGCCACCCTCTTATGGCTCCTCCATACCACACATGCCACCCTCTTATGGCTCCTCCATACCACACATGCCCCCCTCTTATCGCCCCTCCATACCACACAAGCCCCCCTCTTATGGCTCCTCCATACCACACGTACCCCCTCTTATGGCTCCTCCATACCACACATGCCCCCTCCTATGGCTCCTCCATACCACACATGCCCCTTCTTATGGCTCCTCCATACCACACAAGCCCCCCTCTTATGGCTCCTCCATACCACATATGCCCCCCTCTTATGGCTCCTCCATACCACACATGCCCCTTCCTATGGCTCCTCCATACTACACATTTCCCCCTCTTATGGCTCCTCCATACTACACATTTCCCCCTCTTATGGCTCCTCCATACCACACATGCCCCCTCCTATGGCTCCTCCATACCACACATACCCCCTCTTATGGCTCCTCCATACCACACATACCCCCTCCTATGGCTCCTCCATACCACACATGCCCCCTCCTATGGCTCCTCCATACCACACATGCCCCCTCCTATGGCTCCTTCATACCACACATGCCCGCTCATATGGCTCCTCCATACCACACATGCCCCCTCCTATGGCTCCTCCATACCACACATACCCCCTCTTATGGCTCCTCCATACCACACATACCCCCTCCTATGGCTCCTCCATACCACACATGCCCCCTCCTATGGCTCCTCCATACCACACATGCCCCCTCCTATGGCTCCTCCATACCACACATGCCCCCTCCTATGGCTCCTTCATACCACACATGCCCCCTCATATGGCTCCTCCATACCACACATGCCCCCTCCTATGGCTCCTCCATACCACACATGCCCCCTCTTATGGCTCCTCCATACCACACATGCCCCCTCCTATGGCTCCTCCATACCACACATGCCCCCCTCTTATGGCTCCTCCATACCACACATGCCCCCCTCTTTTGGCTCCTCCATACCACACATGCCCCCTCCTATGGCTCCTCCATACCACACATGCCCCCTCCTATGGCTCCTCCATACCACACATACCCCCTCTTATGGCTCCTCCATACCACACATGCCCCCTCCTATGGCTCCTCCATACCACACATGCCCCTTCCTATGGCTCCTCCATACTACACATTTCCCCCTCTTATGGCTCCTCCATACCACACATGCCCCCTCCTATGGCTCCTCAATACCACACATGCCCCCTCCTATGGCTCCTCCATACCACACGTACCCCCTCTTATGACTCCTCCATACCACACATGCCCCCTCTTATGGTTCCTCCGTACTAGACATGCCCCCTTCCTATGGTACCTCCTGTGTGAACTGAAACGTTGCATGGGTTTGATGAAGGATCCTACACTGAGAGTGCCAGCTTTTTAGAAATGTTGTCCCTCCATCTGATCACACGGGAACAAAATGTTCCACATCGCCCTCGGCAGCCCCCAGGGTGATTTATTCTACCCCAGCCCTAGGACATGACATACAAAGCCAGCAAACAAATGGTTAACACACTGCCACCACCAAATACGAATGGCCGGACTCCGCAATCACCGGGGGGACTTCTCTATTCGGTTCTACCTGGACATGGGGCCTCTGGCTGCTCGGCAGCATTAATGGATTCTGTTTCCTTGTCTCGTAGGTTAAGACTGAGCTCTGATTCTTCTCTGGCTCCGTCCTTACTGCGGAATCTGTTGGTGCATGCCCATGTGAAGTCTGCAACGTGGGGGTCCCTGACGCTGGTCCTGGGAATCTGAGCTCATCTCCCCACATGACTAAGTATCGCTCACTATCCCACACTCGGTGGGTTGAGGAGTCGTGGTATTAAGGGCCGCTGTTGCTGAACGGCTTCATCCTCTGCGCATTCACCGGATGTTCACCTCGGAACTCGTCTTCAGGAGGTTACAAGGCCCCGGGTCCGCCATCTTTGTGCTCCTATCAGTAGGAGACAATTGGGCACGGGATCCAACAATCGCTGGTTCAAGTCCTTTAAAAGGAAAAAATGTACAAAATGTAATAATAAATGTTTTTTTTAAAAAAAGGCTTTTTTCCATTTCCTCCCTAAATTTTTCTTTTACGGAATTGGTATCACCACCTCCGTAAAAGTCTGAACTCTTCTAATATAATGTTATTTTACCCGCACGTATGAGAACATTCACTCTGTGGGAAAAAAATAAAAAATAACAGAAAGAAGTTTCCATCCATGAAGTCGTCATCTGAATTTGGCTCCTCCATACCACACATGCCCCCTCTTATGGCTCCTCCATACCACACATGCCCCCTCCTATGGCTCCTCCATACCACACATGCCCCCCTCTTATGGCTCCTCCATACCACACATGCCCCCTCCTATGGCTCCTCCATACCACACATGCCCCCCTCTTATGGATCCTCCATACCACACATGCCCCCTCCTATGGCTCCTCCATACCACACATGCCCCCCTCTTTTGGCTCCTCCATACCACACATGCCCCCTCCTATGGCTCCTCCATACCACACATGCCCCCCTCCTATGGCTCCTCCATACCACACATGCCCCCCTCTTTTGGCTCCTCCATACCAAACATGCCCCCTCCTATGGCTCCTCCATACCACACAAGCCCCCCTCTTATGGCTCCTCCATACCACACATTCCCCCTCGTGTGGTTCCTCCATACCACACGTACCCCCTCTTATGGCTCCTCCATACTACACATTTCCCCCTCTTATGGCTCCTCCATACCACACATGCCCCCCTCTTATGGCTCCTCCATACCACACATGCCCCCCTCTTATGGCTCCTCCATACCACACATGCTGCCTCCTATGGCTCCTCCATACTACACATTCCCCAATCTTATGGTTCTTCCATACCACACGTACCCCCTCTTATGGCTCCTCCATACCACACATGCCCCCTCCTATGGCTCCTCCATACCACACGTACCCCCTCTTATGGCTCCTCCATACCACACATGCCCCCTCCTATGGCTCCTCCATACCAGACATGCCCCCTCCTATGGCTCCTCCATACCACACGTACCCCCTCTTATGACTCCTCCATACCACTCGTCTTCAGGAGGTTACAAGGCCCCGGGTCCGCCATCTTTCTGCTCCTATCAGTAGGAGCCAATTGGGCACGGGATCCAACAATCGCTGGTTCAAGTTTCTTTGCCATTTCTGGATTCCTTGCCTCTGTCTGTAAGAATGATGGGGACATCTCATGAAGCTCTGGGAGTAATCTGGCTCAAGTCTAGAAATGGAGACAGCTTCAGCCTGTCTCCTGCCTCCTGCCCCCTGCTGCACTGTACAGATATTACAGGAAGGATCTTACCTCTTCCCGTTTCAGCGACAAGTCCCCCCATCAGCACCCTAACCTCTCCTTACTCCTAGGATGTCTCCTTGTGGTTGTGGGCTAATTGCTGCCTGCCATCAGATTTTCATGGCGACTATAACATTGGTTGTGTTTTTAACCGCTTGTCGACCCATGACAAGGATATTATGATGAGCATGCTCATCATGCTGATTGCGTGGTCTCTGTTACTGCGCCTGTGTGACCAGTAGTCAGACAATAGCGGTAACACACAGCCTCAGTCCCGCTCTAATGACAAAGATCAGAGGAACCTCTGATCAATCGTAATTTAACCCTTTATATGTTGCTATCCATGTTGATCACGACATATAAAGAGAGAGACTGAGGAAACCTCCCTTTGATTACACTACAGAGAATCCCTATAACATGATCTGCATCACATAAGATACACTGAGGCTTTGCAGTGTGAGGACAGAAGTTCTATGTCCCTGATCTATCACTAGCAGGAGGCAGGATACAGGCTGAAGCTGCATCATATAGGATACACTGAGAATCTGCAGTGTGAGGACAGTAGTTCTATGCCACTGATGTATCACTAGAAGGAGGCAGGAGACAGGCTGAAGTTGCATCACATAGTATGCATGGAGACTGCAGTGTGAGAACAGAAGTTCTATGTCACTGATCTATCACTAGCAGGAGGCAGGAAACAGGCTGAAGCGGCATCACGTAGGATACACAGACTGCAGTGTGAGGACAGAAGTTCTATGTCACTGATCTATCACTAGCAGAAGGCAGGATACAGGCTGAAGCTGCATCATATAGGATACATGGAGACTGCAGTATGAGGACAGTAGTTCTATGTCACTGATGTATCACTAGCAGGAGGCAGGAGACAGTCTGAAGCTGTATCACATAGGATACACAAAGACTCTGCAGTGTGAGGACAGAAGTTCTATGTCACTGATCTATCACTAGCAGTAGACAGGCTGAAGCTGCATCACATAGTATACACTGAGACACTGCAGGTGAGGACAGAAGTTCTATGTCACTGATCTATCACGATCTGGCCTTGGTCAAACTCTGCAAGTAAATGCAGAAACAATATGCATATTAAAGAAAAACAGAAAATACTTGTCACATATACGGTAATCATTTATATAAACTAATGGATATCACAGAAATATTGTAATACATGGCAATAACTTGGTGATACAGGAAGTAGAGGGGCCCAATTTTTGAAAGGATATCAGAGAGAAGTGTTATGGATCGGAATGTTCTTCTAACTCAACACAAACGCAGAAATTCTGAAAATGTGGTAAGATTGACTACGACTTATACCACACAGGGCAGAAATGAGAACGGTTTTGGAACGGTATTGGCCAATTTTATTATTTGACCCTGACCTTAGAAAATATCTACTGACCAGACCCCAAATAACGGCTAAATGAAGCAAAACCTTGGGTGATCATCCTGTTAGGAGTCATTATACGGCCCCTCAATATAATCCATGTATCTATGGGTCCACAGGACCTGATTGGGGCTCATCCCCTGGGGTCATTGCTCGATTTGCAGTCTGATGATAAAAACAAACACATTTTCCGATTCTGAAAATCAGAGGTGCTTTAAAGGGGTTCACTTTATGAATTGCTTGTTGTGTATACGGCCTCCTGTCCCTGCGGCTTGTCCTATGTAGGGATGACCACTAGGGCAATGAGATTAGGAATACAGGGACATGTAAGGGACATAGAGAAGGCGGGAATAGTTGGCTGTGATGATCTGGAGCCGTTCCTAGACATAACAACAGACGGCAGGATTTGAAAGTGCGTGGAATAGACCAGATCTGGGCCTCGGGGTGGAGACTCCTGCCGGGAATTGGAACGTATAGAATGTAAGTGGATCACAGAACTGACGACTAGATCCCCTTTTGGTCTGAATGAAAAGACGTCCTTTGCATCGTTTCTATAATGGAACATTCTTATGGCATCAGCCGAGTCTATAATATAGTCTCTCTTTGTGTAGGGGTAGGTGTGTTGTACAACCAGTCTATAGGCGCTAGTCATTGTCTCTACACGTTATTGTGTCATTATTGTTATTTACATCTTCTTATAGGTTTGGAAGGCATTACTGTCGCCCACTGGCGTAGCTATAGGGGTCGCAGCGGTCGCAATTGCAACCGGGCCCCGAAGCCAGGGGGCCCACGGCCCCCTGCACCACATCAATAAAAAGTTACTATAGTAACTCGGGCCGCGGGCCCCTGTTACTATAGTAACATACTTTACTTACCTTCCTGGTTCCGGATGGCAGCGGAGGTCCTGACGTCAGGCGCTGTGCACCGCGCACAGCATCGAGACTACAGAACTCCCGCCGCGGCCGAAGAGGAAGGTAAGGTTAGTCCTGACTGGCGGGGTCCGACTCCCGGGAACCGCCAATCAGCTGTTTTGAAGGGGCCGCAGCACTCGTACGAGAGCTGCTCCCCTTCATTCCTGTCACTTCATTCCGGTCACACTGTGAATTGGTGTCGGCGATTCACAGTGTGGGCGAGTAGTGAAATGAAGGGGAAGCAGCTCTCGTACGAGTGCTGCGGCCCCTTCAAAACAGCTGATTGGCGGGTCCCGGGCGACACATCAGCTATTGATGGCCTATCCTGTGGATAGGCCATCAATGTTTAGGGACTGCACAACCCCTAAGCCTACGATGTAGCAGGCTTAGAGGGCCCATGAGACAGGATCGCAGATTGTGTGATCCTGTCTGCTGGGCCCTGTATCTAAGCCAGTCACATGGTAGGCTTAGATACATGGCCCATGCGTGATCCTGTCTGCTGGGCCCTGTATCTAAGCCTACCACACTGTAGGTTTAGATACAGGGCCCCAGCACACAGTAATCTTATACTGTATAAGATTACTGTCTGCTGGACCCTGTATCTAAGCCTACCTTGTGGTAGGCTTAGATACAGGGTCCCACAGACAGTATCACACATGGGCCCTGTATCTAAGCCTAACACATGTGTTACTAATCATTTTTTGTGTGTTTTCTTACAGGTTCGGTCGTTGGACTACGGCGGATTCCAGGACTACTTCGATGACGGCTTTTTCTTTATTATTAATATAATGGATAATGAGGGTTGTGTGGGGTTTTTTTTTTTATTTAAATAAAATATTTTTTCTATGTCTTTGTGGTTCTTTTTTAAACTATATTATCACCGCCTTAGTAATGGCCGCCGGCTGATTGACAGCATCCATTGCTAAGGCGGGGCTCAGTGTTAGCGGATGCAGGGGCTAACACTAACCCCCTTTATTACCCCGGTACCCACCGCCACCAGGGGTGCTGGGAAGAGCCGGGTACGATCCAGTACCCGACCATCTGTAGTGATGGTCGGCCACTGGGGTGGCCGCAGGCTGGTATTATCAGGAGGGGAAAGGCCAAAAATAGTGGCCCTTCCCATCCTGGTAATGCTGCCTGCTGCTGCTTTATTGTATCTGGCTGGTTATGAAAAATGGGGGGGACCCCACGTCATTTAAAAAAAAAAATAATAATAATTGGAAAGAACGATGTGGGGTCCCCTCCATTTTTCATAACCAGCCAGATACAACACAGCAGCAGCAGGCAGCATTACAAGGGTGGGAAGGGCCACTGTTTTTGGCCTTCCCCAGCCTAATACTACGAGCCTGCCACCACCCCAGTGGCCGACCATCACTACAGATGGTCGGGTACTGGTTCGTACCCGGCTCTTCCCAGCACCCCTGGTGGCGGTGGGTACCGGGGTAATAATGGGGGTTAGTGATCGCCTCTGCACCGGCTAACATTAAGCCCCGCCTTAGTAATGGAGCTTGTCAATCAGCCGGCGGCCATTACTAAGGTGGTGATAATAAAGTTTAAAAAGATACAAGCACATAGAAAAAATATTTTATTGAAATAAAAAAACACAACCCTCATTAACCATTTTATTGAGAATAAAAAAAACGCCGTCATTGAAGTCCTCGAATCCGAAGTCCAACAACCGAAGCTGTAAAAAAACACAAACACACAAACATAATCAGTAACACATAAAGAAGCAAAATTATTATTCTTACCTATCCTGGGTCCAGCGCTGGAGCCGCAATGTCAGCGAGCTGGGCCCTGTATCTAATCCTATCCTGTGTGATACAGTCTGCTGAGCTGTGTATCTAATCCAATCATGTATGATACTGTCTGCTGGGCCCTATATCTAATCCGATCATGTGTGATACTGTCTGCTGAGCCACTGTATCTAATCCTATCATGTGTGATACTGTCTGCTGAGCCACTGTATCTAATCCTATCATGTGTGATACTGTCTGCTGAGCCACTGTATCTAATCCTATCATGTGTGCTACTGTCTGCTGAGCCACTGTATCTAATCCTATCATGTGTAATACTGTACTGAGCTGTGTATCTAATCCAATCATGTGTGATACTGTCTGCTGAGCTGTGTATCTAATCCTATCATGTGTGATACTATCTGCTGAACTGTGTATCTAATCCTATCATGTGTGATACTGTCTGCTGGGCCCTATATCTAATCCTATCATGTGTGATACTGTCTGCTGAGCTGTGTATCTAATCCGATCATGTGTGATACTGTCTGCTGAGCCACTGTATCTAATCCTATCATGTGTGATACTGTCTGCTGAGCTG